>NC_041391.1:720626970-720675509 GCF_002162155.2 Triticum dicoccoides | reverse complement strand
ACAGAGTTATAGTGCGCCATTAGTAGTCTAAACTAGTAATGGCGCACTTCGACCAGATGCGCCATTAGTATGTATGGAAAAATGAAAAAAAATTAATACTAGTGGCGCACCCTGTTTCTGGTGCGCCATTAGTGTCTTCCACACTAATGGCGCATCAACAACTGGTGCGTCATTAGTATATAGTAGTGGCGTACTACTTCCATGGTGCGCCATTAGTAGCAATTCTATCTATAGCCCTTTTCCTAGTAGTGCCGCAGCCTTTAGCATTGCGAAGAGCTCGGGAATCGTCTTATCCATCCCTTGCATGTTATAGTTCATCACGAAGCTCTTGTAGCTTGGTGGCAGTGATTGAAGAATTAAGTCAATGACGCTATCATTCGGAAGATTAACTCCCAGTTGAATCAAGTGATTGTTATACCCAGACATTTTGAGTATATGCTCACTGACAGAACTATTCTCCTCCATCTTACAGCTGTATAACTTATTGGAGACTTCATATCTCTCAATCCGGGCATTTGCTTGAAATATTAACTTCAACTCCTGGAACATCTCATATGCTCCATGACGTTCAAAACGTCGTTGAAGTCCTGGTTCTAAGCCGTAAAGCATGGCACACTGAACTATCGAGTAGTCATCAGCTTTGCCCTGCCAGACGTTCATAACATCTGGTGTTGCTCCTGCAGCAGGTCTGGCACCCAGCGGTGCTTCCAGGACGTAATTCTTCTGTGCAGCAATGAGAATAATCCCCAAGTTACGGACCCAGTCCGTGTAATTGGTATCATCATCTTTCAACTTTGCTTTCTCAAGGAACGCATTAAAATTCAACGGAACAACAGCACGGGCCATCTATCTAATATCAACATAGACAAGCAAAATACTATCAGGTACTAAGTTCATGATAAATTTAAGTTCAATTAATCATATTACTTAAGAACTCCCACTTAGATAGACATCCCTCCAATCCTCTAAGTGATCACGTGATCCAAATCAACTAAACCATGTCCGATCATCACGTGAGATGAATTAGTTTCAATGGTGAACATCACTATGTTGATCATATCTACTATATGATTCACACTCGACCTTTCAGTCTCCGTGTTCCGAGGCCATATCCGTTATATGCTAGGCTCGTCAAATTTAACCTGAGTATCCCGCGTGTGCAACTGTTTTGCACCCGTTGTATTTGAACATAGAGCCTATCACACCCGATCATCACGTGATGTCTCAGCACGGAGAACTTTCGCAATGGTGCATACTCAGGGAGAACACTTATACTTTGATAATTTAGTGAGAGATCATCTTATAATGCTACCGTCAATCAAAGCAAGATAAGATGCATAAAAGATAAACATCACATGCAATCAATATAAGTGATATGATATTGCCATCATCATCTTGTGCTTGTGATCTCCATCTTCGAAGCACCGTCATGATCACCATCGTCACCGGCGCGACACCTTGATCTCCATCGTAGCATCGTTGTCGTCTTGCCAATCTTATGCTTCTACGACTATCGCTATCGCTTAGTGATAAAGTAAAGCATTACATGGCGATTGCATTGCATACAATAAAGCGACAACCATATGGTCCTGCCAGTTGCCGATAACTCGGTTACAAAACATGATCATCTCATACAATAAAATTTAGCATCATGCCTTGACCATATCACATCACAACATGCCCTGCAAAAATAAGTTAGACGTCTTCTACTTTGTTGTTGTAAATTTTACATGGCTGCTACGGGCTGAGCAAGAACCGTTCTTACCTACGCATCAAAACCACAACGACAGTTTGTCAAGTTGGTGTTGTTTTAACCTTCGCAAAGACCGGGCGTAGCCACACTTAGTTCAAGTAAAGTTGGAGAAACTCACACCCGCCAGCCACCTGTGTGCAAAGCACGTCGGTAGAACCAGTCTCGCGTAAGCGTACACGTAATATCGGTCCGGGCCGCTTCATCCAACAATACCGCCGAACCATAATATGACATGCTGGTAAGCAGTATGACTTATATCGCCCACAACTCACTTGTGTTCTACTCGTCCATAGGACATCTACGCATAAAACCTGGCTCGGATGCCACTGTTGGGTAACGTAGTAATTTCAAAAAAATTCCTACGCGCACGCAAGATCATGGTGATGCATAGCAACGAGAGGGGAGAGTGTGTCCACGTACCCTCGTAGACTGAAAGCGGAAGCGTTAGCACAACACGATTGATGTAGTCGTACATCTTCACGATCCGACAGATCAAGTACTGAACACACGACACCTCCGAGTTCAGCACACGTTCAGCCCGATGACGTCCCTCGAACTCTGATCTAGCCGAGTGTTGAGGGAGAGTTTCGTCAGCACGATGGCGTGGTGATGATGATGATGTTCTACCGACGCAGGGCTTCGCCTAAGCACCGCTATGATATCATCGAGGTGGATTATGGTGGAGGGGGGCACCGCACACGGCTAAAAAAATCAATGATCAATTGTTGTGTCTTTCGGGTGCCCCCTGCCCCCGTATATAAAGGAGCAAGGGGAGAGGGGGCCGGCCAGGAGAGGGGCGTGCCAGGAGGAGTCCTACTCCCACCGGGAGTAGGACTCCCTCCCTTCCTTGTTGGATTAGGAGAAGGGGGAAGGAGGAGGAGGAGAAGAAGGAAAGCCCCCCCCCCCCACTTGTCCAATACGGACTAGAGGGGGAGGGGCGCGCGGCCTGCCCTGGCTGCCCCTCCTCTTCTCCATTAAGGCCCATGTAGGCCCATTAAACCCTTGGGGGGGGGGGTCCGGTAACCCCCGGTACTCCGGTATATATCTGATAACCCGCAGAACCATTCCGGTGTCCGAATATAGTCGTCCAATATATCAATCTTCATGTCTCGACCATTTCGAGACTCCTCATCATGTCCGTGATCACATCCGGGACTCTGAACTACCTTCGGTACATCAAAACATATAAACTCATAATATAACTGTCATCGAAACTTTAAGTGTGCGGACCCTATGGGTTCGAGAACTATGTAGACATGACCGAGACACGTCTCCGGTTAATAACCAATAGCGGAACCTGGATGCTCATATTGGCTCCCACATATTCTACGAAGATCTTTATCGGTCAAACCGCATAACAACATACGTTGTTCCCTTTGTCATCGGTATGTTACTTGCCCAAGATTGATCGTCGGTATCTCAATACCTAGTTCAATCTCGTTACCGGCAAGTCTCTTTACTCGTTCTGTAATACATCATCCCGCAACTAACTCATTAGTTGCAATGCTTGCAAGGCTTAAGTGATGTGCATTACCGAGTGGGCCCAGAGATACCCCTCTGACAATCGGAGTGACAAATCCTAATCTCGAAATACGCCAACCCAACAAGTACCTTCGGAGACACCTGTAGAGCACCTTTATAATCATCCAGTTATGTTGTGACGTTTGGTAGCACACAAAGTGTTCCTTCGATAAATGGGAGTTGCATAATCTCATAGTCATAGGAACATGTATAAGTCATGAAGAAAGCAATAGCAACATACTAAACGATCGAGTGCTAAGCTAACAGAATGGGTCAAGTAAATCACATCATTCTCCTAATGATGTGATCCCGTTAATCAAATGACAACTCATGTCAATGGCTAGGAAACATAATCATTTTTAATTAACGAGCTAGTCAAGTAGAGGCATACTAGTGACACTCTGTTTGTCTATATATTCACACAAGTATTATGTTTCCGGTTAATAAAATTTTAGCATGAATAATAAACATTCATCATGATATAAGGAAATAAATAATAACTTTATTATTTCCTCTAGGGCATATTTCCTTCAGGGGAACCATCCAGCATCGCCGTCATGGCGCCGGTCGCCGGAGCCGGGGCCGTTGATGGTGTGAGGACAGAGGAACAGGAAGCGGTAGCCGCGCAACCGTACGGCGTCGTTGCCGTGGAGGCGGTAACCGGAGCCGTTGATGGCGTGGGGAGGTCGGGCTAGGTCGAGTTCCTCGAGGAACAGAGAGAGACGGGAAGCTGCAGCCGACGATTTAGGGAAGAAGCGGATGCGACGCGTGTTCGACAGACTCGGGGGGAATCTAAGCGGCGTGTACAGGGTACTAATTCAAACACGTCTGTTTTAACGTTTTCTCACCCAAACGAGTTATTGAAGCATGTCGTCGTGAAATCATCGAAGCAGCTGGGTTGCCGTCGTAGCGTCGCCGTCGTTGTCGAAGCATTGTCTTCGCGACATCATCGAAGCAGTCAAGTTGCCGTCGTAGCATCGCCGTGGTTGTCGAAGCACCAGCCATCGAAGTCGAAGCATTGTCGTCGGAACATCATCGTAGCAGTCAGGTTGCCGTCGAAGTCGAAGCACGCGGAACATCATCGAAGTAGTCGGGTTGTTGTCGTAGCATCGCTGCGGCTGTCGGAGCACCCACCACAGCTGTCGAAGCATGATGTCTCAACAGAATCGAAGCAGTCAGGTTGCCATTGTAGCATCGCCATGTTTGTCGGAGCACCCACCATGGTCATCGAAGTACGCCGTCGCAACATCATTGAAAAAGACAACTTGTCATCATACCATCACTGCAACCATCAAAGCATAACGTGGTCGTCAAAGCATGCCAGCATCGTGGCAGCCGCCGAAGCATGCCGTCGCACCATCACCACGGTGGTTGAAGCATGTCGTTGCAACATCATTGAAGCGGCCGGGCTTTCGTCGCAGCATGCCTCGTAGCATCGCCGTCGCCATCGAAGCAGTCGGGTCAGAGAGACCGCCGTCCAGCGAAGCAGCACTGCTCACACCCTCACACTAGGTCCGCAACAGTTGGACCACCGCACATGATATCGTCATCTCGGCTTGCAGCGCGTCTACCCTCGTACGCAGCAGCCACTCCGCCGCTAGTCTTTGAAGCTGCTTGTGTCGCAGCGTGAGCATTTTTTTTCGAAAAGGGGGGATTCCCCGGCCTCTGCATCAGATCGATGCATACGGCCTCTATTATTAAAAAGTAAACAAGGTCTCAACAAGGTCTTACAGTTATGTAACAAAAGCAGCATCTAGCTCACATAGAGCATCCACTGCAAAACATAAACCCCAAAAGCCACAACCGGCTGGCATAAAAACAGATAGGTAAACTAAATGCCTATCCTATGACATGATCGCCATCCAAACCGGTTGAAGATATCCCGCGCTACCATCTCCCACCGGACAGATCCAGTAACCAAACGCTCCCTGGCCTCCATCAGAGTGAGTAAGGACCACGTACGGATCAGTGATGTAGCTCGGAATAACACCTGCAAAAAATGAGTGTTTGTTGTTCTGTTAAAAACCAAATCATTTCTGCAATTCCAAATTGCCCATAATAACGCACATACTCCTACACGAATGTGTCTGGCTGCTTCGGACTCAATCCCAACAAGCCATGCCCCAAATAACGTGTTGACCGATCTCGGAGGAGTAATATTAAAGGCAATTTGCACGGAGCGCCACAACCCTCGTGCCAACGGACAGTCAAAAAATAAATGCTTGATAGTCTCATTCCGATCACAGAAACTACACCTAGTAGATCCTGTCCAGTTGCGCTTAACTAGATTGTCCTTTGTAAGAATAACTTGTTTATGCACAAACCACATAAACACTTTAATCTTCAAAGGTACCTTAACTTTCCAGACCTCTTTGGAAGTAGGTATCACAGTAGAATTAATGATATCAATGTACATCGATTTAACCGTGAACACCCCAGATCTAGTTAGCTTCCAACATAACTGGTCGGGCTGAGGATTTAGCTGAACTTCCATCAGCCTACGGACCAAGTGAAGCCATGCTTCCCATCGAGGCCCGACAAGCACCCTCCTAAACTGAATGTTTAGAGGGATAGACTGCATCACCGTGGCAACGAGAGTGTCCCTACGCTGGATAATACGATATAGTGTCAGATATTGTGTAGCCAAAGGCGCGTCATCAAGCCACGTATCCTCCCAGAATCGCGTATTATCACCATTACCGACAATACCTCTCGTTCTGTTAAAGAAAGCGGCTTTAACCCTCATAAGCCCTTTCCAGAACGGCGAATCTGTAGGTCTCAGAGTAACCTGGGATAAAGTCTTTGAGTGCAGATATTTACTACGTAGAATCTGCGCCCAAGTTGCCTCTGTCTCAGAAGACAACTTAAACAGCCACTTACTAAGAAGGCATCTGTTCTTGACTTCAAGATTTTCAATACCCAGTCCCCCTTGGTCCTTTGGTCGACAAATAATGTCCCATTTGGCCAATCTTTACTTCCTCTTAGACTCATCACTCTGCCAAAAGAAGCGAGAACGATAGAAGTCTAGCCTTTTCCTAACCCCAACTGGGACTCGAAGAAAGATAAGAGAAACATAGGTAAACTCGTGAGCACCGAGTTAATCAGAATCAACCGGCCTCCATAAGACATGAGTTTTCCTTTCCAGCAACTTAGTTTCTTCTCAAACCGATCCTCGATGCACTTCCACTCACCATTTGTTAGCTTACGATGGTGTATGGGAATACCAAGATACGTGAAAGGTAGAGCCCCAACTTCACAACCAAACAATTGTGTATATGCTTCTTGTTCATCTTTGGCCCTACCAAAGCAGAACAACTCGCTTTTATGGAAATTAATCTTCAGCCCCAACAATTGTTCAAAAAGGCATAACACTAACTTCATGTTCCTCGCTTTTGCCAAATCGTGTTCCATGAAAATGATTGTATCATCAGTGTATTGCAGGATGGACAGACCACCATCAACCAGATGAGGCACCAATCCCTCCACCTGACCGGCCTCCTTGGCCCTCCCAATCAGGATTGCTAACATATCAACCACAATATTGAACAGAATAGGCGACATAGGGTCACCCTGTCTCAAACCCTTGTGAGTTTGGAAGTAATGACCTATGTCGTCATTAACTTTAATGCCAACACTACCTTTTTGCGTGAATGTTTCCACCTGACGTCGCCAGATCTCAGCAAAGCCCTTCATCCGTAAAGCCTGCTGGAGGAACGGCCATTTGACTTTATCATAAGCCTTCTCGAAATCCACTTTGAAAATAACACCATCTAGTTTTTTCATATGAATTTCATGAAGCGTTTCATGGAGGACCACAACCCCTTCGAGGATGTTCCTATCCGGCATGAAAGCCGTTTGAGAAGGTTGCACTACTGCGTGCGCAATCTGTGTGAGCCTGATCGTCCCAACCTTGGTAAAGATTTTGAAACTTACATTCAGAAAGCAGATAGGCCGAAATTGCTCAATTCTCACGGCATCTGTTTTCTTAGGCAACAAAGTTATCGTTCCAAAATTAAGTTGGAAAAGCTGCAAATGTCCCGAGAACAAATCATGGAACATCGGCATCAGGTCCCCTTTGATAATATGCCAACACTTCTTGTAAAACTCAGCCGGGAAACCATCCGGCCCCGGTGCCTTGTTACATTTCATCTTGGAAATAGCCTCGAAAACCTCCTTTTCCGAGAAAGGGGCAGTTAATACATCGTTCTCCACAACAGTAAGTTGAGGGATATCGTGAACCCTAGACTCATCCAGGGACACACAGTTCTCCACTGGTGGTCCGAACAAACGTTTGTAGTACTCAGTAATGTAAAGCTCCAGGTTGTCCTGGCCGACTATTGTACCCTCATCTTGTTCTAGCTGGAAGATTCTCTTCTTCCGGTGCTTGCCATTGGCTATCATGTGGAAGAACTGAGTGTTCGCGTCCCCCTGGACAACTTTTCGCACCTTTGCCCGCAGTGCCCACTTTAATTCTTCTTCACGGAGTAACTCTTTCAGCCTCATCTCAGCCTCATGCTTGATATGAAGCTCGGTGGCTAACAGAATCGTAGTTTCTTCTTTTATATCTAAGGTTTGAATAAGGGAAAGGAGTCGTTCCTTCTCCACCTTATACACTCCCCCTAGATGTTTAGCCCACCCACGAAGGAAACTTCTGAGATGCCTAATCTTGTTCTGCCAGCGCTCAAGGGCATTCCTACCTCCTGCATCTTTAGCCCATTCTTTGGCTACAAGATCCAAGAATCCTTCTCTTTCAAACCACGCAAGCTCAAAAGAGAATAAATTCTTGTTGCCCGAATAGGTAGCCCCACCAGAGTCGAGCAATAGAGGTGTGTGATCAGAAATCCCGCGAGATAGAGCCTGAACAGTTACAAAGGGAAACTTTTGTTCCCAAGCAACACTAGCCAGAACCCGATCCAACTTCTCGAAAGTTGGATTTGGCAACGCGTTAGCCCAGGTGAACTTCCTACCTGAAAGCTCAATCTCTCTCAAATCTAAGCTTTCAATAATAGTATTAAACATAAATGACCATCTCCCATCAAAATTGTCATTATTCTTTTCATCGCGTCTTCTAATAATATTAAAATCACCCCAACCAGAATTGGAAGCTGCTCAGACCCGCAGACTCTAACAAGATCAGCCAAAAAGTCTGGTTTGAACTCGGCCTGCGCTGCCCCATACACCGCCACCAAAGCCCAGTCGAAACCATCATCTTTGGACCGCACTCTGAACTTAACAGCAAAATCCCCCATGACCACACTGTGAACTTCGAGAGAGTCACATCTAACACCAAGTAAGATTCCACCCGACCTTCCTCTCGGCGGAAGACAATGCCAGTCAAACTCAATACCCCCCGACAACGTATTGAGAAATTGAGGTGAGAAATTTGCTCTACCCGTTTCCGACAAGGCAATAAAGTCCAATCTATGCTCAATGGATGCCTCCGCAAGGAACCTCCTTTTAGCCAAGTCCTTAAGACCTCTGCTATTCCAAAAGATTTCTCTCATATCTCATCATGAAATTTTTTAGCCGTGGGGATCCTAGCACTCCTACGAACCGCGGACATCGGGTATATTTTGCGCTTCCACTTACGCTTAGGGCTGGTCGGGCCCACCCGGTCCAAACTGCACGTAACCGTGGATGTAGCTACTTCCAAACTGACATTTTCGTCCTCCTCCTCCGGCTCCTGGATGTCGCAGCGTGAGCATGGATGACTTTCTTTTTTTTTAGACAATGAAGGACTCGCTACTTAAGTGACACTAGAAGAGGTAAATGACGTTGCTACTTCCTGAACTAGAAGCACCTCGTTGGGTCATGCGAGCGTTGTCGCAATAACCAGCTGAGTTTTATACTCGCTGTGCGTCGTACAATTAGTTACACTGTAGCGTGTGAAAGCAGCGCCCGTGACCAGCACCCACCAAAAAAATTAAGTTGAACGGGTCGACTTGGTGGTTGGACGGCTTATAATATGGGGCAGGCCGGTCGATCGAGCGGCTAGTTATAATATGCGAACGGCTTATAATATGGGGCAGGCCGGATGATTGGTAGCGTCCGCCAAGCATAGCCTTTGCATTTATGAAATGGGTCTGTTTAGGACACATTTGGATGTTACATAGTTATGTTATATTAAACTAATGTTCACTTAGTTTGTAATTTATTTTTATCTTGGTTTTTTTTATTTTGTTGCTGCATTATAGTATATTTATAGAAGTTTAGATGAGACATCCTTCAAAAACATCTAGATGTGAATTAGACAAACTGATATTATATTGTTATGTTACGGTAGTTATATACTGTACTACCCCCTGGATGACTCCTCCATACTCCGAAGTTCATACTACCCACCGTGTGAATGATGAAAACGAGCTCCGTTCTTCTCAGGCTCTGAAGGCGGCAGCAGCTTTGGAATTGGAACCACCGAGCAAGCCCCTCTAACAGGTTTGTGATCGATTTCTCTTCGGGAGCTCTTTTCTTTCCGTGTCGTGCCGTCTGCTCCTTCCCCCCTCTTTTGACCCTTCCATTGAGCGCCGTCTCCAGCCACTTCCCCCCCTCGCCGGCGGCTGCGGCCGCCGGCGGTGAGGATTGGTTCCCTATATTTATATGTAGGGTGAAGGTTTCTTTGTTTTTGTTCAATAAACCAGATCAGATCTACGCTTTTCTTGGATTGGTCTCTGTCACGGCCATGGTGGCCGGAGTGGAGGCTGCCGGAGTTAAGCTACAGGTTGGATCTGAGGCCTCGTCCATGGGCTTTCCTGTCCCTGAGCTGCAGGAAAGGACTCCTCTCTCTCTAGTTCCTGGAGGCCATCATGGTGGTGGAGGAAAGGTGCAGAGTGGGTGGATCTTTGTGAGGTGGCGATTGGAGTTGGGCTTATTCTCGCCGATGTTCGACAGAAGACGATGGCGCCTGCTGAAGTTCTGCAACGACGGCGGTCGATGGCCTGTCTTTCCTTCCCATTGTAAAAAAATAGCACGTTATAGCGTAATGAAAATTGCCTCGCTAAAAATATCGATGTACAACGTCTTGCTAATAACACGTTATAGCGCGCTATAGCGTAATAAAAATTGCCTCGCTAAAAATATCGATGTACAACGTCTTGCTAATAACACGTTATAGCGCGATATAGCATGCTAATACTCCCAGGTGGAGTAGCATATTTTAAGGTCAGCATTATTTTGCTGTAGCACGCTATTTTTTCCTTGTGACCTTCCTCGTCGATGACCATTCTGGTCGAAGGGCGACCGCTTCTATTCCTCCCGGCGTTGCCAGATAGGAGGCAGCTTCATCATCTGCTCAGCAGCCTGGTCTTCTACGGCAACCACGGCGATCTCCTTGGGCCAAGTGGTCCGTCCCTGGCGCCAGCGAGATTCAACCTGCGCGGATGATGCTTTGGACTCGATCGTGTTTTTACTTTCAGTTGAGGGTCCTTTTTGTTAAAGCCAGGGGCTCGTTTGTATTTCCTTTGTCTTTGTTGGGCTTCCTTGTAAAATGTTCTGTTCCCCAGCTTTAATAAAATTGTGTTGGGTCCTTCGGGACCCTTCCAGTGTTAAAAAAAATTCGATTTCTCTTTTCATGCATGGAAAAAGTACGTCCGTAATGCTTCTGCAAATAACCCTGCTTGCTGATTCGTGATTTAGCATAGGATAACTAGGTGGGCCTCTGTGCTAATTTCTGGTACAAATAAATTTGGAGTAAAGATGACTTGGGATCTCTAATCAGGCCAAATAGGAGGAGTATAGGACCTTATGGAACGTGTAGACCCTCCATGGTGCTGGTTGAATTTACGCCCCATGTGGTTGATTTTTTTAGATTTACTAGTAAAAAGGCCCGTGCGGTGCAACTTAGAGGAAAAATACCACACACTCTTAATTTATAAAAAAATGGTCTATAATCTAAAATTTGTAGCTACGGCCCAAATAAAGATGGTCTTAACCTATAAATGTGCAGTTTAAGATTCTAGAGGAGTCCTATTTCAACACGGCTTGTATGTAGATTCAATGCGTACAAAGAAACGGACAATTGATCATGCATTTATTCATATCATGTTCGGAATGGAATATTGTTACGAGCGAGTAAAGAAAAATGACAAAAACAAACGATGTCACATTAACACACTAAGGAGACATGTGTGCATCAATGACAGTTTCCAGTTTAAAAATTACCAACTTAGGGTAACTCTTGAACACTTTTTTTCACACGCATATTTCATAAATACATGAAGAGTTGTTAAAAAGTTATTAAAAAGATACATGCTTTTTTAATCATAAAAAGAGATTTCTTTTTGTCTAGGAAAAAGATATTTTTGTATGGTCTCCTGTGGACGCAGGTACTCGCGCCCCTATTTCATCACTATTTCTTGCCATACATGTCGTAGGTATTGGTCCCTGTCTCATCACTATATATATCTTATTAAACTTGTCTTTTTTTTTCATGTATGCCTCCTTTTTATCTTTTATTCATGCATGCCCTCTTTTATTTCTTGTTATATATATTTTGCCATACATGTCATAGGCATTGGTCCATGTCGCAACGTCTCATGTTTATCGGATCTCCTCTGTATTTTCTTTTTTATTTCTTGTCATGCATGTTCTTATTTATTGAGTGTCTCTAGCAAATTTATCTTCAATTTCATGTCCAATCCTGATTTTGCTGGGGTGTTTAACCACAATCTGAATCAGTACCGGTATGAAAAAAAGACGGATAATGCATTGTTGATTAACGTTGCAGCATAGATAATACATGTTTTAAATTTTTAACATGTAAAATAACATTATATTCAAATGCTCCATATTTTTCTAATCAAATTCCATATATAACATGTTAAATTTGAAATTACAGTTTAGAAGAGATGAGTATTTTAAAAAATATTTGATATGTACTGCGGGTTTAATGTCAGAAACATTAGGAGGTTTTCTATAAAATAGCAAAACAGACTAAGAATACCTATTTCTTTTATTAGTATATATAGGTATAGAGTATAGATATAGATCCGGCCACTTCCTACTTCTGAGTTGCGAAAGCTAGCATATGCTGAAATAAACAAGCCTTGAATTTGATAGTTTCCGTTGTTTCCTATTATAGTACTAAAACGGTTTTCACGGATGCCTATTCTTTTTACTCGTGGTGCACAAACGTAGACGCCAGTGTAGTGCGTAAGACCAAGAACTGCCACTAGAAATTCATTTCTAGCGGGGGTCTATATAACATGACCATCAGTACAAATACTCCTATTTGTACTGGTGTTGACATAAGCTAGCTTCTGAGGGTTAATTAAAAATGGCTTCTTTCACTAGCAGTAGCCTATATGTCTATAAATGCCTGTACAAATATCCTATTTCTGGAGACGGTGGTGATAGTTCTTGGTGGTAGCCATTCTAGATTTGGCAGTATAAAACTGGCTGTTGTACCATTGTCGGGCTTTTCATTCTTTCTTTTTGTTTCCTGGATTGTCTAAACTGATGTATTTCCATTTTGCTCTAGTAATGGAAATGCGGATGGCCTGTTCGAGAAAAGTTTTAAGTTGCATGAAGACAAATGTTATATCAAAGTTGTAGAGCTCGACAAGATCTTTATAACTTTGTAGCCGAAAACCTTTTTATTTGAAATTATTTTGGTTCCCAAATATTCGTTACTAAAAGTGCTTAGATCGATTTTAAAAATAGATTTTTCGTGAATGATTTTGAAGTGGTTAGCAACTGCCTCTGAAAATGATTTTTACAAGCGGTATGTTTAAGAAAATCGTCAAAAAAAAGGCCTCCATGGTCAGGTCGAAAGGAATGATTCTCCTAGTACTATCATAAGTGCCTGTGTAGTGGGACCCCTTGTCGCCTGTTAGGCTTGCTCATTGTTTTTAATATATAACATAACAAGAAGATCTCGTATTGGATTGTTTAAAAAGGAAATTTGTGGAGTCTGCAACCAGTTTTCTTATATATTGCTTAAAAGCATGTCGTAGTGGAAAGATGATGAAGCATTATTCGGAGTCAAAGGAGCATGTTACTTTTTTTTTACGAGAAAAGAAGCATGTTACGACACAGCCCACTCGGAAGGTTCTTTCTAGCTCGGTCCACTACAATGCGGGGCCACGTCCATGTTTTTATATACATTCTCGTTAACTACAGTAGTATATATGCCCCCTAGATGGCCTCTCCATCCATTGTCCGTCAACGATGATAAAGCGAGCCCTGTTCTTCTCATATCAGGCTATCAAGGCAGCAGCAGCTTCGGAACGACTTCGGAGCAAGCCTCAGTCCTCTAACAGGTTAGTGATCGATTCTGCCACTGATTTCTCTCCATCCATGTCAAAAGTATGTCGTACTGCCTTTTTTTTTTGCGGGTGAAACGATATTGTATCAATTAAGAAAAGGTGTTACACTCGTTTTCACAAATAAGAGAAAGATCCTCAGGCCCAGAGCCTATGTCGTACTGCCTTTTGCTAGTAATCTCTGCTTGCTGGTTCATATGCATGGTTAAGCATGGGATAGCTAGATGAGTCTCTGTTAATTTCTGTACAAATAAATTTGGAGTAGATTACTTGGGATCATCTCTAATAATCCAGCCAAATAGGACCTTATGGAACGTAGACCGTCCATGAAGCTGGTTGAATTTATCACACGTGGTTTTTTAAGGTTTGTTTAATTTGTTTCCACTTCCTTCTTCTGACTTACAAAAGCTGAAATAAACAAGGCTTAAATGTGAAAAATTCCAGCTATTTCCTATTATTGGCACTTAAGAGGAGTACTATAAACACGCACGGATTGCAATTTTTAACACTAGTCTATCAACAGTGCTCTCACATGGGATAGTATCTTAAGACATATAAGCATTATTTTTTTAATTTCATTAACTATGAAAAATTACCTATATTAAATTGTATATGCTTTCTCTTCGTTCATTTTCTATAATAGGCATCATAAATACGGTATAGTCTCCATCTAGCCATGATCTTATAAATTACTGATCTATATGTTTTCATTCATGTCTTCAATATGTATTTGGTTGAACCCTTAGCTTAGATTATGGTGGCTCTTGTTGTAATCTACACCTTATGACATTATGAAACTAAATTTATTTCTTCAATAAATATTAGTTTTATTCATTGCTATAGATTCTATTTTATCCTCAATTTATGTTAAAAAAACAATGTACCTAATGAATCTCTTATTAACACTCACTGTGTTCCTTTAAGTACTATGATGACAAATAGTTATTTAAAGCATGCACCTTGTTGTTTAGAATTAGTATTTATTAAGTCCTATGATGATTATTGTTGGAAATGAATCTCAAAGGAAAAAAGATATAGACATTTAATCTGTGATTTATATACTAATGTAACACCCCAAATCCAAAACCTTTTCATATGACCTAGCACCGACCATATATACCTATATACACATAGTATCTCCCTTACACTTTTTGTCCTTGCTTCGTGTAAAAGGGATAACTCGGAGATGCTAAACTTCCAAAGTGGTACTAAATCCACCAACTACAACTCCACATGCCACATGGGCAAACAACACAATTACTACTACACACTAGGATTCCAAAGAACGACTTCAAGCTATAGCAGAAACTAACAAGTTATGTATCATTTCTACACAGCAACTTATAAAAGTCAAAAGAAAATACAGAAAAATCTTGAAATTTCAAAAAGAAATTGTATCACCAAAAATTTCGTACCTGACCATTATTGACAAATCTCAGAAATTTTGGACCAGGACACACTTTTTTAGACCCGTCAAAATGTTCAGATCTAACTAATATTTAACTGAATTTTATCCAAAATTTGACCAAGAGACATGAAGATGAAACAAATGAGTTATAGTTTAGAAAGTTTACACTTCTATACTAAAATCAGAACTTGTAGGCATGTTTGAACTATAGACCTGACAAAAAAATGAATTTGACTGAATTTTTGACTAACTAGTACAATGTTGTTTCGGACCTATAGAGTGTAACACGTCAACAAAAATACTGCACTTTCTATTACATAGGAGGATAAATAAGATCACACAAGTCACAATAATTACCTCGTTTCCTTAATTATTAGGTTGTGGTTACCGTGAATACAAATTAGTACGCACATGTTTTTTAGATGTTTATTTCTGTATAATATATAGCTCCGTCAGTTATCATACATACATGTGCTCCGTTGACCTCATAACAGTCTGCAAAAAAAACTGTAGGAACGGAAATCCTGTATAGTCCACGTCGAAATGGCTAATCAGCCTGAAGATATTACGATTGACATCGAAGGTGGTGCCTTCACTGACAACATCAATTTGCTTCGTGGCTTGCTCGCCGAGAATTCCCTCGGGGATCTCTTGCCTGACGCAGACCAAGAGCGGTTTCAGACTGGTCTTCATCCAGTGCTCCCCAAGCAACGTGCTAGACCTTCCCAGTGGCTTCACATCAAGCTGGAAGCAGGCCCAACATCGAGTATAACCCTGATTGTCCGGAATGATAACATGTACGTCGTTGGTTTCATAAACCATAAGGGAAGAGTATTCGAGCTGATTGGCCCCAAAAACCAACGGTACGTGGTGGCACCTCTTATATAGTTTTTGTGTTCAGATGCATTCTATATTATCCAATTATTTTAGCATATATAATCTGAGGTTTCATATTTTAAATTTGATAAACAACTTTATTAAGGTATTTGTAACAAATAATATTATATCACTGTCTATTAACTCATTAACTGAACTACAAATATATTAAAATTCTACTTCCGCCATCTCAAATTATAAGTCATTTCAAGAATCTTGGAGAGTCAAAGCATCTCCAGATTGACCAAATTTACATGATAAGATAATAACATTTTTTATGTCGACTGAGTACCATTATATTCTTCATTACTTATATTTTCATTGTATACCTATTGATGTCACAAATTTTTATAGATTTCTCTACAAATTAGGTCAAACTTGAAGTGCTTTGACTCTTCAAGATTTTTGTATGGACTTATAATTTGGAAAGTAGGAAGTACTTTGTTACGTTAATGTAATATAACTTGATCCAAACACTGATAACCGCTACAACTTCGGGCCCTTTCCTTCGAAGTCCACTGTGCGCTATGTTTGGTCCCTGGGTCAGTACGCATAGTAGATTATAACTTAATAACAACCTAATCAAAGAGTGGAGGGATATAGAGAAAAAAAATTAATTCTACCTCTTTGAATTATGGCCATATTTTTTCCTCTCACACATTGAAACAGGACATTTTACCCTCTAAACTATCGAAACCTTGAAATTACCTCTTTGTCCTATTTTGAAGGTGGTTTATTGTCTTTTCGTTTTTTTTGACAAATACATGATGAAGTTTTTAAAAGGTAGGAGTTGTCTCTAAGATTTTACAAAATTCCAAAATAGTTTCTAAAGATAGGTTGGGATACAGAGGATCCTGATGGCGGACTATATGGGATTTATAGTGTTTTCTAATTCTAATTGTTACGTCTAGCCCAGACTGCACCCCTCTATGAAACACATATGCTTCAAAAAAACTAAAAAAAATCGGTATCCTTCGTAACCAGTAGCAGGTGGGTAACTTTTTTCTCCCAAAAGCAGCTGAAAGCAGGAGGTGGGAGATGGATTGCTTTGAGTTTTGTACTAGATCAAAAACTACTTTTGGGCAAAAGCAATTATGGCTATTTAACTCTTTGATCAGCTTTTGGCTTTTGCAAAAAACCAAGGAAGGTTCAAAAGCCTAACCAAACACCCCCTTAGTCCCACCTCGATGACCCAGCCGACAACAAGGGACTAAACCTCCTATATGAGACTATGACGACACAACACAGTGAAGGAGTGAGCCAAACAGTCCACAAGGAGCAGCCAAACTGCAACGCTATGGTGAGGTTCAAGGATGTATAATGTTATTAATTATTAATCAACACATTTGAAATTAAAGTTTCGATTTAATATTAATATAAATATGAGAGTATAGTCCACTAGCGGTTGTAAACTTGTTCGATTGTGTCATTCTGATCTTTAAACTCGTAAACTGATCGTTTAGGTCTTTAATTTCAACTTTGTCATTTTAGTCCATTTAGGACCTCAAATTATTTTGGCTGTGTAATCCTGGTTTCTAAACTTGCGAATGACCGATTTAGATCCTCAAACTTGATTAGTTGTATTATCTGGGTCCCTAAATGCAGTAGACTTGTAAATTCAATATATATTTATAGAATTGTCCAAAATTTGTAAATCTAATTTTGTTAGACTCCTAGTAACATGTAATTTAAATTAGAATAAAATAAAATCACACTGTACTTTCTATTTTTAGCTCTACAGTTTATAAATAACTCAATAGGCACATACATTTTTACAAATAAATTCCATAAATTTTCAGGAGCGTTTAGAAGATTGAACACGTCTACGAGAACACTCCTATAAATTTATGAGATTTATTTTCAATATGAAATAATACATAAAAATGTATATGCCTATTAGTTATTTATTTGTAGAGTTAAAAACAGAAAGTACAGGGTGATTTCTTTTACTCTAATTTAAAGTACATGTTTCCAAGAGTCAAACAAAAGTGGATTTACAATTTTGGATAGTTCTATAAAATATATAATGAATTTACATGTTTACATCATTAACAACATTTAGGGACTGAAATGACACAACTAAACAAGTTTGAGGATGTAAACCGGTGATTTGCAGGTTTGGAGATTGGAATGACATAGCCGAACAAGTTTGAGGACCTAAACGAGTGATTTGTGAGTTTAGGGACCAAGACAACATAAATGAACAAGTTTGAGGACCTAAACCATCAATTTGCGAGTTTAGGGACTGAGATAACACAACCGAATAAGTAAGAGGGCCGCTAGTAGAATTTACCCTAAATATAAATATAAATTTAAAATTTTGGACTTTTTCGAATATTATTCAGATGTATTCAAAAAATATACTATATCCGGCGAATATTGATGAAATTGTATTTGCATCAGTTGTTCATGTAAATTATTCAAATTCATATCTGATATCTGCAAAATCAACCGGACATTTGATAAGGACGTCAGTTTCAGGGTTTCAGCCCCTTCGGACGGATTTTTATCTATCTATTTTCATCCCTAGTTGCCAACAATAAAGTTATATATCACATTGAGATCTGCAACTTTTGATATATAGATCATGTCAACACCATCCTTGGTTGTTTAGATAATTTAAAAATATAATTTCAGAATCTAATACTTGCTCCATTCCAAATTTTGTAAATCATTATGTTTTTGTACATACGTAACTTTTACTATGTATCTAGATATAATGTATACCTAGGTATGTATCTAGAAAAGCCAAAATAACTTACAATTTGGAACGAAAAATGTAGCTTAAAACGAATATTTGAGCCTCTATCTAATAAAATATATCAAATAAAAAAGTTACCCAACTCACATGTCGGAGAAGTTGGCCTGGTTTTTGTGTGAGATCCAGACTTCCAAGATTAGGCATGCGACCACATGCCTAATCTTGGAAGTCTGGATCTCACACACAAACCAGGCCACTGCGTAATGGTCCTCATGTTCTAGCACTTCTTCACTAAGTGTATTCTAATGTTTGCATCTATCACACATGCAACAAAGAAGAAGGCTAAGCTTGGTTAAACATAATAGCGCCTTTATCCTACAGAATGTTAAAAGTGTTGTGAGTCAAATGAAGATAGCTCATTTGATAGAGCAACAAGTCACATTGTCACAACTCACAAGTGCTTCAGGCTGATCCGCATCAGGCAGCACTAATCACATCCTGGTCGGCGCGGCACCAAGCGCCAAGTGAGTTAAAGCCCATGGGGTTGCAAGCTAAGTTTGTTACAAATATGCTAAGCTTGTAATAACCTAATTTATTTCGCAGCCATTAGCCAGAAAAACACTACTATGCTGCAGCATTATCATGACTCTTTAATCTATGCACAGTACACCACAACACCAATACAGCGCCAGACATTTGACACTAGAAGTGCATATTTGCCAATGGGCTGTTGGAAAATCTGTCGGTAAAATACATTTACAACATCACACGCATGTCGGAATAAATGGTAATACATGGTCTATCGTTAATTTTTTCTCCATCGGATTTCTGTTTTACCGACAGGGCTTACACCGGCTGACTTGGTCTGATGGCATATCTCTATATCGATGGACTGTCTGTTGGTAGAAGGGCTTATATCGACGAACCATCCGACATTGTTCTGAGGCAGTGGTGCATATAGTGGCACTACTCCCTAGATAATGGTTGCACCAACTTTGTTCCTCTAATACTTGTGCAAAGCCTTTTCGGATTGGCAACAAGGGATATGATTGAACGGTTTGGAAACGGCATGGAGCTTAGGAAATGGTTTTGGCTAGGCCTAGCTAGCAAAAGGCCCATGAAATACAAGTGTCGCGTACAACAACGTATTGGAACAATAGACACTAGCCTTTAGCAACACAAAAAAGGTAATAATAGTAACTTGATATTACGTCCATTTAGGATTATAGTTGCAGTAAGTACCTAACAATTGTAATGCCATAGAATATTATTACAACCCAAAAAACCATGGCAATAGGCACATGCTATTGCATCCATTCAGAATTCTCGTTGCAATAACCACCTAGCAATTGCAACACCACTGACGATTATTGCAACCCAGAACAATCGTGGCAATTGTTACATTTAAAAGTAACCAAATACAATATAGTTGCAAAACCACCAAGTAAGTGCAATACAAATCAACACTAATGCAACTCCAAAGGCCATGGCAATAATGCCAACTAATTGCAACACAATTCTTAAATAGTTGCAGTAGCACACGCCTGTTGCAATGACAAACCACACATATTGCAACACATTTAGTTCATTGCATTATAGGCACATATTGCAACCATTTTATTTTATGGAAAGATTGCAATACGCCCCCCTATGGCAACCAAATTAGTGGTGTTGCAATCGTGTGGCGTGGCATTAGAGGTGAATCCTTGTATTCACCTAGACAAGTTATGCTACTCGCGCTATTGATCAAGAATGATGTACTACACTACTAGAAAAACGACTATAGCTAATATGAAAATTAATGACGCACCATACATGTGGTGCGCCATTACTAAATAGTAATGGTGCACCATGTGTAGGTGCACCATTAGTAACCAAAACAGTAATGGCGCACCAGATGAAAAGTGCGTCATTACTAACTTTGACCAAGGTTTGATCCAGTCATACACATAGTAATGGCGCACTTTGTATAGGTGTGCCATTAATAAGTTGACATAGTAATGGCGCACCTTTATAAAGTGCGACATAACTATGTGTATGACTGGGTCAAACCTTGGTCAAACTTAGTAATGGCGCACTTTGCATAGGTGCGCCATTACTATGTCAAACTTAGTAATGGCGCACCTATACAAAGTGTGCCATTACTAACTTTGACCAAGGTTTGACCAAGTCATACACATAGTAGTGGCGCATTTTGTGAACGTGCGCCATTACTAACATTGACCAAGGTTCGTATGCAAAAATGTTCAAAATATGATACATAATATGACCGGGAAGTTTGAAAAACTTCACCAAAGGCACCCCCTCGAGACCGCCTTTTCAGTTTTAAAAAAATAAAAGAAAATGATGGAAATGTCAAAAAAACAAAAGAAAATAAGTTTCCCATGTGATATGTTGTCTAGTTGTTGGGAAAATTTACAAACATGAATTTCGACTTTATTTGCAAAATTTCTCTGGAATTTAGTAAAATGGGCATAACTTTTGCATATGAACTCGGATTAAAAAGTTCTTTTTATGAAAAATCATCTACTCGAAAAGTTACATCCGAACCCCGTTGAAGATTTTTAGAATCCGCAAAAATCTAACAGAATAAAAGATACGTGGCTTTTAAGATCTAGAGGGGGGGAAATGGAAAAAATTTCGAACTTAGTAATGGCGCACCATTTGCTAGGTGCGCCACTAGTAACAGAAGAAAAAAAATTGGTTTCAATTTTTTTGGAAAAAGTTTAAAATATGATACGTAATATGACCAGGAAGTTTGAAATCTTTTTTCAAAATTTCATCACACTCATGAACATGAACAAAGTCCTAGACATCAATAAGGTTTAATAGAATTGATATGATAGATATATCAACAAGTGAGCTGGTGCTGGGGTTGGATAGAACTGAGAAGTTAAGCATGCTTGGGCTGGAGTAGTGTGAGGATGGGTGACCTTCCGGAAAGTTTGACCATAGAGTGCGATTTAACTTGAGATTAAGCATATTGACCCGAGATTAAGCCATAGTGACCCGAGATTAAGAAAAAATGAAAAAAATATTTGAAAAAAGTTTGTGAATTTTTTTTGAAAGAAAATTGTTAGTAATGGCGCACTTCTATGTGGTGTGGCATTACTAAGTCAGATAGTAGTGGCGCACTTCTAGGCATAGTAATGGCGCACTATGTGGTGCGCCATTATTATCTGGGATAATAATGGCGCACCAGAGGTGCGCCATTACTATTTCTTACTAGTGGTGTGTTAATAGTGGCGCACCTATAGTGCGCCATTAATAGCAAAAACTGATGCGCCACTAACAACCTTTTTTCTAGTAGTGCTATGATTACCCAATAGCTTTCGACTAGAAATCTAGTCACCATAAATAGGGTTGTAGCAATGTAGTTGTCCCTAGAAACTATAGACCAGAACTAAGAAAACACCGAAATTCTCTCTAAATGCATAATATTGTATTTGATGCAACTTCGAAGTTATTTGATATTTAAATTGACTCCTATTTGGTTAGTTTGAACTCCAATCACATATAAATCTTTTAATTTATTGTGGAGCATTACGAAACACAAGGTGTTACACAAGCTTTTTATAGGAATTTTAAGATAACTTCTTGTTTGACATGCATGGGTTAATCCTTGCCATCTAATGGTTGGTTTTAATCGCAGTTGCACATGCTACAACAAAAGTTTATCACATTACACGAGTTACACACAAAAAAATTAACTACTTGTGAGGCCGAACATTTTTCATTTCTAGAAAGTACTTATATTTAGTGGATATATAAAACAGTAGTCCTAGCGCCCGGACATCCGGACGCCAGCGCCTCCACTTGGTCACCCCCCGTTTTACCTTCATCCCGCACCCGCCCACGCGGGCCTGCACTGCCCGGAGCCACCCCGCGCGACCCACTGCACTAGACAACTCCCCCGCTCGCACCCCTCCACTGCTCGCTTGCATGCACGCGGCCATCGGCTACTCACTCACATGCGCGCGGCCAACAGCTATAGGTGACTACAACGGGTGGCTAAGCTTGCATCTAGAAGAGGGGGAGAGCGCGGCAGATGCCTAGCCAGTGGCGGGAGGATGAAGAGACACCGAGGCAAAGGTGATGCTGTAGAAAAATGAAGATAGAGATGCAACACTCGATCTACTTTTGAAACATCCGGATGTAACACTTGAAACATACATCTGAAGGCAGATGAAACATATGAAATATGGAACTAAAACACTAGCTGCGACACCAGATCTAGCTCTGAAACATCAAGACGAAACACTTGCAACATACGTGCGAAAAAAACTGAAACACTCAAAACATGCGTATAAAACACTTGCAAAAAACAACATGCAACATCCAGATTAAACGCTTGCAACGTACATCTAGAAACAAATGAAATAGTTTAAACAAACATTTGCAACATGCATCTGCAACACTTGCAACATATGCAACATCCCCCGATATACTGCAACATCCAAATGAAATTATTACAACATGCCTATAAACAGCTGAAACAATTGAAATGTACATTTGCAATATAGGGGAAAGAGAGGCCTAGGCTTATTGATTCTGGCCGACGCACAAGCACCACCACCACCGCTAACGGAACCGAGCTTGGCTCGGTGGCGACGGTGAAGGATGGGGGACGGGGAGCACCATGGCCACCGGGGTAGGGGGAGCTCGGCCACCTCCATGGATCTCACTCATGTTCCATGGATCTGACCGGGGTGGGGGATATGGCCATCGGATCCGCACTCTTGGTGGGTGAGGACCCCGGGGTGGAGGGAAGGGCGTCGTCGGGTGGGAGGAAGGAGCCGCGCGGATAGGGTAGCGTGCGGAGCGTGAGGCGCGAAAGGGAGGAGGAAGCGCTGGGTGCGGGAGTGCCTGTTCGATGAAAGGATAAGGAAGGAGCGTGGAGGGTGTGGCATAGGTTGGTCGAGGTTCAGGGTTCGGTGCTGTTATTAAATCAGACACGTGTTGGGTGTGTCAGGAGCCGTCCAGATGACTGTAATAAACAATTATCGTATATAAAATTATGAGCACTACAAGAGATTCTGTTAGGAACTGAGGGTCAACTCAGTCTGTGTCATTCAATTTTTCTTATATGTATGCAAAATTATTATGAGTAGTTACGTTTTCACTCAATGTCTTAAGTATCTATGAGATATTTTATAAGTTATAATATGGCATTTCTGTATAACTTTATTGTTACTTTATTTACAGAATTCATAAGAAAACGTCCCTCCATCTATCTAGTTTAAAATATCTCAAGTGTAGTCTCTCTCTATGTGTTATCACAATTTTTTTGACACTGCTCTTATTGTAGGGGCAGGCCCACCGGCTGGTCAGTGTTACCGCTAAACTACAAAGTCAACTATGCGGAGGTGTGCTGGGGTGTCAAGTACCGAACCATACTTGGCTTGCCTAACAGGCGAGTCGTGCGACAGATGTACAGGCTAAATCTTAACAAGGCCACCACGATGAATGCCGTGAGGAGGCTCTCGACGTTCGCGGTGGACCACCAGGAGGAGGACGACGACACGGACGACAGGAGGGCACTGGCGGGCCTGATCATGGTGTTATGTGAATCCACAAGGATGAGCGAACATCTCACCCACTTTGGTGATGGCTGGACATTAGACAGGGCGAGAGTGTTCACTGATGATCTGATGGATTTGACGTGGAATTGGAAGAAGATGTCACAGACTCTGCTGAAATGGAGGGAATATAATTACGATGATCAATGGGTAGAGTCTGCGTTTGAGTTTCAACAGCTGCGGGCGGCTTGCAGAATGAGAAGCGTAAACGATGTGCTAAAGATGATTTACCTCGTGCTCAACCGTCCCGTGGGATACCAGGCTGGTAGCAGTAGCAGGGCCAGTGGCGGGAACTGGCAGGACGGCAGCGCCTCAGACCGTCGCGGTAACCAGAGGGCTGGTGGCACCAAGGGCCATGGCGGCGGCCACCAGACTGGCGGTACCTCTGGCAGTGGCGTTGGTGGCACCGGCGGCGGTCGTGCTGGCAACCCAGGCTTCCCCATGCGTGGCCGGCCGCTGGTGGAGGTGTTGGCCGTGCGTGTCAACTTTCGTCCTATGGTCGGCATGACCATCGCGGTCTTGGACGGGATACAAGGTCAGATCATCTACAGCCACGACGACGAGGGAGAAGAGGGGGAAGAAGAACTACAGGTATTATATGTATACATACATATACATGGTGGAGAACACATAGATTAATAATAATTTATTAACGCACTATAGATAGAGACTCTGAGTACTTTTTTATAACGGTATAAAATATAGACTAGCTAGTATCTATTATGCCTTATTGTAGAAAACAAACAAAGAGAAAAAAAATCCAATTTAATAGTATATGCAATTATTTTTTATCAGTTATTAGATGTATTAAAAAATTAATGCTTATAGCTTAGTACAAGATACTAGCTTGTGCGAGAGAGCGAGTCGATGGACTAGTGTAGTGGTAGTGACTTAAATATTTTTATGTGCGTGGAAAGGCAACGGAACCCAGCCACGCAGCCACTACACAGACTTCTCTCTTAATAAGCAATCTAAAGATGGCAGTCCTTATAGATATGGGCTCCTTCCTAGCTTAACTAATCCTTTTCCTATTGAAGATCCTCCGGATATGGATAGTAGAGGGACGAGGGCATGCCTCTTCCTTGCATGTGCGCCTGCCCTAGGGATCCGGCTTGCCTGCTCCCATCCGTGCTCCCACCTTATCCTATGACTGTCTTTTTTTCTTTTTCCTTTCTAATATCATCATCACCCCCCCTGATTTTATAGGGATGGGGCCGGGCCTTATTTTAGGCAGGGCCGCCGTGGCCAGCGGTGGCTTCCTCCTTGGAGTGCGGCTCCCTTAGGGCGCTGCGCCTGGCGCCCCTCCTCAGGCCCTTGTCGGCCCACTTGCTCCGTTGGAGCGGTGGCCCGTAGTGAACTTGTGACATCACTCCCCCCTTTCCACGCAGCGTTTCCTCGCGCTACATCCTTGGTGATTCATTGATGCTGATGGCGATGTTGGAGATGATGTAGGCTGGAACTTGGAGCCGAGTCATAGCGCTGGGTGCAAGGACGGTGTAGTCGTCAAGTCTAGCATGGTGTCGAATATGAAGTGGCCCCTGTCAACCTTGTTGGGCAGCAGGTGGTGTGGGTCACAGTCGGAGCGTGGGGCGATGTAGACGTTGCCGACGCGGATGAACTGTCAGCCCCAGTTGTCGATGAAGATCACGGTGGTGGTAACCGCGTTGTGCCCGTGGAGGATGCTCATCAGTGCACTATTGTCGTGCGATGTAGACGGAGGTAGGTGCGAGCTGAGCGCCAGTAGGACCTGCAGTATGTTAGCTAGGATGGATGGTGCGGTAGGTATGTACAGACAACCGTCGAATTAGATCAGACCTTGGTCCACGGACCAGGCTAGTGCTGTCATGCTATCGGCTATGGCGGTTTCATGAGTGCCGCCGCCGCTAGTGTGGCTTAGGGAAATTGGGCCTTTGACCCTTATTGGTCATGTGGCACCGCTCCCCCTTCTCCGATCAACGGGTCCGCACACTGGACCACGAGCCAAGTCAAAATGTTGCCGTCCGGTACTGTTGGCGGTGACATGCGTGCTGGTCTGTCTTGTAGCAGTACCTGCGAAAGACCAGTTAGAAGCAGCGAGATCGCAAATATGTAGAGTCGGAGGAGTCCTTGGTCAAGCGACCAATCCACGGTGTTTGTGCCATTGGTGATGTCGAGAGCAATATGGCGCAGCTCTTGTGGTTGAAGGGTTGCCTGTCATACGCTGGCGAAGATTGTGTTGGTGGTGTCGACATGGTTGAGGACGTTAGGGAGACGAGTACAACTTGCCTGGTGCATGATGTCCAGAGGCGGTGATGGTGGTGCTGCACGTGGTGCCCACCCAATAGGATGAGCCAGTAGAATGAAGACGGATGCCGGAGTTCGTCGTGGCCGAAAGGTGGTGAAGGTGGTCCGATGGGGTGGAGCTCCATGGTGGTGAAGGTCCATGTCAGGCGTCCAGGGCTAGCCAGCCATGGTGTGCCCAACACGATGTCGATGTTGTTGCGGATGTTGAGAGGAAGGCATCGATTTGTGGAGTCTCAGCATCCATGTGGAATGGTATGCCGCTTGTACCATAAATTTCTCCTGCGAGCCACAGGATTTGCTAGCCGTGCACAGCTGACTGCGTGGCGACGATCAGCATGAGGAGGTTGTCGACGATGTCGTCGGCGTCGTAGCCGTTAATGAGCGAGAGCTTGGGGTTGTTCTCTCGTTTGTAGTTATACGCCGGGTGCTTGTTGTAGGCAATGTCGATGCTGAGATCTGCTATCGCTTCCCGTGGATCGCCTTGGGTTGGCTCGCTGGAGTGCTTGGTGATGTAGAGGCCGGCGTATTCCGTGTCTGGTGCCGATTTGGTCCCTAACAGATACATGTGCTCGAGTTGTGCTAGATCTATTAGATGAAAGATTGTCTGCCTGATTTTCGTGTCATTGGGACCATCTTGCCCTCTAAGGATCTCGCAGCAATTGAGCCATGACTATGGATGTGTGCCTCCGGTCGTGACGGTTGGCTGTAGCGGTGGCGGTGCTGAGAGAACTGTGCCCTGCGATGTTGGAGGAGTAGGCGCCTCTTCCGCAGTTGACCAGGAGGTCAGCTGGGGTGGGTGACAGTCCGCCTGAGCTGGCTAGCTAGGCGACTGGTGTGCTTGCTGGTAGTCGGCACGGATTGCTAGGGCATGCCAGCAAAGATGGTTGTGTTGCTGATGGCATTGCGAACACGTTGTTTGACACCTCCTTGATGATCTCTGGGGTGCCAGATGAGAGGGGTTCCTCGATCTTGGTGTTGATGGAGGATTTGTCGGCGGCGATCTTAACTTGTTTGTGTCTCCACAACAAGGTTGTCGATGGCAGTGTCCAGATCGATCTAGCTTGGACTGCGGTGGTGGCGGAACCATTGGGGTGTGTTTGCTCGATGCCTTGGGAGTCGATGATGGCGGCATCTCCATGGCCGAGTGCCTGCTCGAGGGAAAGCAGACGCATGTCCAGACCCGCGAGTTGCTGGTTGATGTCGTCAAGATTGGTGTGAAAGCCATGGATCGTTGCCCGAAGGATCAATGTGGTCTCTAGGTACTAGTGTCAAGGGCCTCATCGGGAGGGTGCCCTAGGAGGCGGTGGCTATGGTGGCGGTGTCGACGCTAGGGTTGGAGGAAGGGGGCGGCGGCGCTAGGAGAGGGAGAGAGGCGCAGGGAGAGGAGAGGAGGAAGGGGATAAGCCTTTCGGCTATTTATTTTTCTTAATCTCAATGATTATATTGCCCCTCTATTTATAGTCTTGGGTAGACTTCTATCTTAAGCAATCTATAAAGATGGAAGTCCTTATAGATGTGGACTCATTCCTATCTTAACTAATCCTATTCCTATTGAAGATCCTCCGGATATGGATAGTAGAGGGACGAGGGCCCGCCTCTTCCTTGCATGTGCGCCTGCCCAAGGCAGGCCGTCGTGGCCGCCAATGGCGGCGGCTTCCTCCCTGGCTTGCGCCCCCCTTAGGGCACGGCGCTCGGCGCCCCTCCTCGGGCCGTTGTCAGCCTGCTTGCTCCGTCGGGGCGCGGCGGCCCGTATTGGACTTGTGACATATAGATTGATAGCACAATGTGAAAGCATTAGATTTATTATGAAAAAATGATTATCCACTTATATATTGGATGAGAAAAGGTAAATATATTTTTTAGAGTTCAAGGCCTTTCAATCAAGAATAATCAAAAGACCAGAAAAACTATATATTGAACTGTGTGAACCATTACATATCAATCCAAGCAGTCAAGTAATGCATATGCATGCAGGAAATGTTCCCATTGGAGCTGACAGGACCCTACATTGGCATCTCGGCATACGGGAGCTTTACCGTAGAAGTTTACATCCCATCATCAACGACCGACCAAGATGGCGCAGTATGGGCGTGGGAATGGGATGGCTACAACCCGGTCTTCTCCAGCCAAGTTGACGAGCCTAAGCCCGAGCAGGCCGTTATCACTCCGCCACAAGTTGACCCGCTTGGCCGCCAAGTAAAGATCACGTACAGGGTGCTGTCCAACGCCTTAGAAGCCAATGTGAATGTCAAGCTGCAGCTGCTCAATATAAATGGAAGGGTTGACGGTCCCAAGGTACATGGTACAATCACTGCGCACGTCGATACATCACCGCGCACGTCGGCCACGACGGAGGGTGGACGAGATGGGAGCGTGCTCTTTAGCCGCCCTACACGGGCCAAGGGTTTGGCCTTCTCCTCAGATGATGCCCAGAGCTTCACGTTGCTGCCGCTAGCGCGGTCCGTTGTTGCGGTGCCATTTGGTTGGACGCTCTACATAGATGTGAACCTGTATGTTACAGATGGCAACAACCAAGTGGTCAAAAATTTCAGGACACCTCTTGACTTCAGTGATGGAGCTAGCACCAAAGAATGGCGAGACGACGATGGCGACGGCGACAGAATTGGAGCGGACATCACCTGGTACCCGGAATTTGTTAGGGATGGTCCCCCAGAGTCAAGTTCCTCATCAGAGCTGCTGGAGCAAGACATACAAGAGACATAGAACGTGCGTGACGGCGAAATAGTCACCGCGCAAAATCTGGAACACTATGCATGTTTGCGAAATCAGGTTACCGTCTTATTTGCTTGTTTCTCAGCATTTCAACAAATAAGCAAGTTTGTCTAGTGATTGGCCTGGAATAATCTCCATCTCTGCCACAACTGAACCCATCAGGTTTTCCGACTTAGTTATTCTTCATTGAAAAATGAAGTTGTGTGTTCTATTTGTATTTGAAAAATGGTTCCGTCAAAAATGGTCCATGCTGCGTGTATCGAGGACTTGTTTTTCTCTTGTTTGCTTGCTCACTAGCAGGGCTGAAGTTTGATTTTACTTATGGTGTGCAAGTCTTATGACTTTGATTTGTGTCTCCGACTATCAGTTATGTACCATCTATGAACTTTGTTCCCTTATTTAAAGAAAAAAATTGTATCTGAAAACAAGCATTATTGTGTCTTTCTCAATTGTATTCGAATAGTAGGTTTTCCACTCCTGAAAATCGTAGGTTTGACCCTAGTTGGTCATACATGGCAATGGCGGTGTTCTTTTGCGTCGTTACCCTGATGAGGGCATTGCTCGGAATTGGCTCGGATATGATCTTCAGGGTGAAATCCCATGATCTAACCTCGGTGGTAGGATCCGGCGATGACGGCGGTTCAACGTCGTTCCCTTTCTAGAGGCGTTGCTTTTGGAGAGCCTTTCTAGTAGTCCTTGTGTTGTCAAGAGATAGTTGACGCCGATGGTCAATGATGTATATCGTCAACCGTTGTTTTCAATTCTTTGGTTTTTTTTTTCTTCTTCCATGTAGGGCATAGCTTTGGTCTTTTATGACTTTGCTTTTTGCCGACGTGATCGTTTGGGTGTGTGTGTTGTGTTGGTTGTGTGCATCCTAGTTATCAGTGGCCGAGGACGAAAAAACATTAAGGTGGGGCGAGTAAATAGCATAAAACTACCACTTTTCGTGCTAGGGTTCCAAAAAACCACTACTTTTTTGTTTGTGACTGAAACCTACCACTTTTCTCGTCGGCTGTCTCAAAAACCCCAAATTGCCCGTTGCTAGCGTTTTGAACCATTTTCTGACAGTCCGGGCCTGCCTGATAGGCCACGCCAGCGCCGCGCGTGACGGCGAGGCCGTTAACGGCCGTTACTCGGACCGACCGGTGCGGTCGGACCGCACCCGCTCGCTCGCTGCCTTTCTCTCTCTGTCGGTAGCATCTCTCTCTCTCTCGCTCCTCCTTTCCCCGTGCTCTCTGTCTCTCCCGGCGATGGCGGCGGCGAAGAAGAAGGACGACGGCGAACCTGGGGCGACAGCCAGCGGCGAGGGTGGTGCTCACTCCGAGGTCAACAAGTGGCTAGGCAGTGCAAGTTTCCCGACCCAGCGCTCGCCTGGGCCACCGACGCAGGAGGTCCAGATCTCGCCGGCGTTCCGTGCAGCCAGGGCAGTTGCCTTCTGGATCCGCGCGGATCCAGTAGGCGGGCACCAGTGGGCCTCCTCACTTGGTGGCGTGGAGTAAGTTATGAATTGTTTTAATTATTTTTCTTAGTATATTTATGAACTAGGGTTAGGATTTGTTTCTTAGATTGTTAATGAATTAGTTTCTTTGGTATATTATTATGTATACATTGTAAGCAATATATGAATTAGGGTTTAGGTTTGGATGATATGTTGTGCAAGTGAAACTGTTGCATACTTTTTAACTTGAAAATCTGAAGAAATCTGAATGTGTTGTTTCTTTTTTTTTTTGCATAGTTTAGATGATGAAGTATGGGAATTGAGGCTGCATTTTCAGGGTAGAGACAACATGGAAAGGAAGTTTTCCTTATCAGAAATGAATTACCTGTTATTGTTAGTACTTATTGAACTTGAGGGCTATGGGTTGGATGCCTATCTGTCATATGCTAAGGATGAGGGTAAGGGGCTGAAGGGGATTGAGGTTTTCGACAGTGATGAGAAGGTGGAGGAGATGCTAGATTTGTTTGCTGAGAAGAAAGTATTGAACATAACAGTGAGAGAGGCTAGTGACCCAAATCCAGCAGATGCAAACATGGACCACACCTTGCTTGAAGAGCAGATTCCAATGAGTCAAGTTGGTGATCCCATTGTTTATAGTGTTTCCCAAGAAGGTGTCCTTTTCCCTGTCTCAAATTCTTCACAGCCTCCAGTTGTGCATGTTGATCCATATTTTAACACACAACAGAGCTGTAATTTCAACAAGGGAAAAGAGGCAGTGGAAATTGAAGGCATTGAAGAAGAAGATCAAGATGAAGATGAGTTGGACAAATCCTCTTCAGATTTTGAGTTTTTCAGGGGTGATTACAGAGGGAAGAAAATTTCATATAAGTCTTGGGCTAGGATAGAAGATGAAGGTGGTGAAGGAACAAGTCAGCACTACAGGGAAGAGGAAGAGATGGCTGAGCATTATTTTTGGGCTGCTTCTGAACCCTCAGAGTTTTGGCAGGAGCCAAATGGTTCTGAAGAAGATGATGAAGAAGAAGCTTCAGATCATGTGAAAACTGTGGCACAGAAGATACCTGTGAGGAAACAAGGCCCAACAAGCAGATCACACAGTGAGCCAGATCACATAAAGTTTGAAGATTTCGTGCCAGAAGCTGATGAGTTCGGCTTTCCAGGTGATGAAGGCATTTCTGATGAAGAAGATGATGCACCTAGGTTGCCTTGTGGCAGGAAGAGAAAATCGAAGAAGAAGAAGGAGAGAATATGGTATGATTCCTCTAGGCCTGATGCACATGAACAATTTAGGATTCATTTGTGCTTTCTGAATGTGGTAGAGTTCAGAGAAGCATTGAGAAACTACCATGTTAGGACACTTAGGAACTTTGAGTACCATAGGAATGACCCATGTAGGATCATAGCCTGGTGCTCAGATAGAAAGCATGGTTGTGAGTTTCATATTACTGCTTCTAAGATTGCACATGAGTCAACCTTTAGCATCAAGAAGATGAATCTTGATCGCACCTGTGGAGCAAGTGGAGAGAACACAAAGGTTACCATGAATTGGGTTGCAAAGGCTGTTGAGGATACTGTAAGATCCAATCCTGGTGCAGGTGTTGAGACTATACTGAGTTATACAAAAAAGAAATTTGGAGTACATGTTCCAAAAGGTTTGGCCTACAGGGCAATGAGGAAAGCAATTGATGTTGTGCAAGGGGATCACAAGACACAATACTACAGGTTAAGATACTATCTGCAGTGTGTTTTGGACACAAACCCTGGTAGTAGGTGTGTTGTGACAACAAAGGAATTTGAACTCCACCCAGCACCTACCCCAAGGTTTCATTACATGTTTTACTGTCTGTTTGCTTGTAAGGAGGGGTTCCTAAATGGTTTCAAGCCTTTCATAGGTAAATCTAGTTTGTATAGTGCTTAAATAGGGATTGCATTACATGTTGCTGCTTACTAATGGCTTAAAATGCAGCTCTTGATGGATGCTTCATCAAACTAAGCACTGGGCAGCAAATCCTGGCAGCAACAGGGAGGGATGGCAACAACAACATCTTTCCTATTGCATTTGGTGTTGTTGACAAGGATGAGATAGATAGTGTTGGGGAACGTAGCAGAAATTCAAAATTTTCCTACGTGTCACCAAGATCTATCTATGGAGAGACCAGCAACGAGTAGAAAGAGAGTGCATCTACATACCCTTGTAGATTGCTAAGCGGAAGCGTTCAAGTGAACGGGGTTGATGGAGTCGTACTCGTCGTGATTCAGATCACCGATGATCTAGTGCCGAACGGACAGCACCTCCGCGTTCAACACACGTACAGCCCGGTGACGTCTCCCACGCCTTGATCCAGCAAGGAGAGAGGGAGAGGTTGAGGAAGACTCCATCCAACAGCAGCACAACGGCGTGGTGGTGGTGGAGGAGCGTGGCAATCCCGCAGGGCTTCGCCAAGCACCTACGGGAGAGGAGGAGGTGTCACGGGAGGGAGGGAGGCGCCAAGGGCTCAGGTGTGGATGCCCTCCCTCCCCTCCACTATATATAGGGGCAGGGGAGAGGGGGGAGGCGCAGCCTTGCCCCCTCCTCCAAGGAAGGGGTGCGGCTAAGGAGGGGGGAGGAGTCCATCCTCCCCAAGGCACCTCGGAGGTGCCTTCCCCCTTTAGGACTCTCCCCTTTTTCCTTTATCTTGGCGCATGGGCCTCTAGGGGCTGGTGCCCTTGGCCCATGTAGGCCAAGGCGCCCCCCCTACAGCCCATGTGGCCCCCCGGGGCAGGTGGCCCCACCCGGTGGGCCCCCGGGACCCTTCCGGTGGTCCCGGTACAATACCGATGACCCCGAAACTTGTCCCGATGGCCGAAACAGGACTTCCTATATATAAATCTTTACCTCCGGACCATTCCGGAACTCCTCGTGACGTCCGGGATCTCATCCGGGACTCCGAACAACATTCGGTAACCACATACAAGCTTCCTTTATAACCCTAGCGTCATCAAACCTTAAGTGTGTAGACCCTACGGGTTCGGGAGACATGCAGACATGACCGAGACGTTCTCCGGTCAATAACCAACAGCGGGATCTGGATACCCATGTTGGCTCCCACATGTTCCACGATGATCTCATCGGATGAACCACGATGTCAAGGACTCAATCGATCCCGTATACAATTCCCTTTGTCTAACGGTATGGTACTTGCCCGAGATTCGATCATCGGTATACCGATACCTTGTCCAATCTCGTTACCGGCAAGTCTCTTTACTCGTTCCGTAACACATCATCCCGTGATCAACCCCTTGGTCACATTGTGCACATTATGATGATGTCCTACCGAGTGGGCCCAGAGATACCTCTCCGTTTACACGGAGTGACAAAATCCCAATCTCGATTCGTGCCAACCCAACAGACACTTTCAGAGATACCCGTAGTGTACCTTTATAGCCACCCAGTTACGTTGTGACGTTTGGCACACCCAAAGCATTCCTACGGTATCCGGGAGTTGCACAATCTCATGGTCTAAGGAAATGATACTTGACATTAGAAAAGCTTTAGCATACGAACTACATGATCTTGTGCTAGGCTTAGGATTGGGTCTTGTCCATCACATCATTCTCCTAATGATGTGATCCCGTTATCAACGACATCCAATGTCCATGGTCAGGAAACCGTAACCATCTATTGATTAACGAGCTAGTTAACTAGAGGCTTACTAGGGACATGGTGTTGTCTATGTATCCACACATGTATCTGAGTTTCCTATCAATACAATTCTAGCATGGATAATAAACGATTATCATGAACAAGGAAATATAATAATAATCAATTTATTATTGCCTCTAGGGCATATTTCCAACAGTCTCCCACTTGCACTAGAGTCAATAATCTAGTTCACATCGATATGTGATTAACACTCAAGGTCACATCCCCATGTGACTAACACCCAAAGAGTTCTGGGTTTGATCATGTTGCTTGTGAGAGAGGTTTTAGTCAACGGGTCTGAATCTTTCAGATCCGTGTGTGCTTTACAAATCTCTATGTCATCTCCTAGATGCAGCTACCACGTTCTATTTGGAGCTATTCCAAATAACTGTTCTACTTGGAGCTATTCTAAATTGTTGCTCCATTATACGTATCCGGTATCTCTACTCAGAGCTATCCGGATAGGTGTTAAGCTTGCATCGACGTAACCCTTTACGACGAACTCTTTTACCACCTCCATAATTGAGAAAATTCCTTAGTCCACTAGTTACTAAGGATAACTTTGACCGCTGTCCTGTGATCCATTCTTGGATCACTCTTGTACCCCTTGACTGACTCATGGTAAAGCACACTTCAGGTGCGGTACACAGCATAGCATACTGTAGAGCCTATGTCTTAAGCATAGGGGACGACCTTCGTTCCTTTCTCTCTATTCTGCCATGGTCGAGCTTTAAGTCTTAACTTCATACCTTACAACTCAGGCAAGAACTCCTTCTTTGACTGATCCATCTTGAACACCTTCAAGATCACGTCAAGGCATGTGCTCACGTCAAGATCACGTCGGTATACCGATACCTTGTTCAATCTCGTTACCGGCAAGTCTCTTTACTCGTTCCGTAACACATCATCCCGTGATCAACCCCTTGGTCACATTGTGCACATTATGATGATGTCCTACCGAGTGGGCCCAGAGATACCTCTCCGTTTACACGGAGTGACAAAATCCCAATCTCGATTCGTGCCAACCCAACAGACACTTTCAGAGATACCCGTAGTGTACCTTTATAGCCACCCAGTTACGTTGTGACGTTTGGCACACCCAAAGCACTCCTACGGTATCCGGGAGTTGCACAATCTCATGGTCTAAGGAAATGATACTTGACATTAGAAAAGCTTTAGCATACGAACTACATGATCTTGTGCTAGGCTTAGGATTGGGTCTTGTCCATCACATCATTCTCCTAATGATGTGATCCCGTTATCAACGACATCCAATGTCCATGGTCAGGAAACCGTAACCATGTATTGATTAACGAGCTAGTCAACTAGAGGCTTACTAGGGACATGGTGTTGTCTATGTATCCACACATGTATCTGAGTTTCCTATCAATACAATTCTAGCATGGATAATAAACGATTATCATGAACAAGGAAATATAATAATAATCAATTTATTATTGCCTCTAGGGCATATTTCCAACAGTCTCCCACTTGCACTAGAGTCAATAATCTAGTTCACATCGATATGTGATTAACACTCAAGGTCACATCCCCATGTGACTAACACCCAAAGAGTTTACTAGAGTCAATAATCTAGTTCACATTTACCATGTGATTAATACTCGATGAGTTCTGGGTTTGATCATGTTATGCTTGTGAGAGAGGTCATAGTCAACGGGTCTGAAGCTTTCAGATCCGTGTGTGCTTTACAAATCTCTATGTCATCTCCTAGATGCAGCTACCACGTTCTATTTGGAGCTATTCCAAATAACTGTTCTACTTGGAGCTATTCTAAATTGTTGCTCCATTATACGTATCCGGTATCTCTACTCAGAGCTATCCGGATAGGTGTTAAGCTTGCATCGACGTAACCCTTTACGACGAACTCTTTTACCACCTCCATAATTGAGAAAATTCCTTAGTCCACTAGTTACTAAGGAAAACTTTGACCGCTGACCTGTGATCCATTCTTGGATCACTCTTGTACCCCTTGACTGACTCATGGTAAAGCACACTTCAGGTGCGGTACACAGCATAGCATACTGTAGAGACTATGTCTTAAGCATAGGGGACGACCTTCGTTCCTTTCTCTCTATTCTGCCATGGTCGAGCTTTAAGTCTTAACTTCATACCTTACAACTCAGGCAAGAACTCCTTCTTTGACTGATCCATCTTGAACACCTTCAAGATCACGTCAAGGCATGTGCTCATTTGAAAGTACTATTAAGCGTTTTGATCTATCCTTATAGATCTTGATGCTCAATGTTCAAGTAGCTTAATCCAGGTTTTCCATTGAAAACACTTTCCAAATAACCCTATATGCTTTCCAGAAATTCTACATCATTTCTGATCAACATGTATTCATCAGAAATTCTATAGTGCTCCCACTCACTTCTTTGGAAATGCAAGTTTCTCATAAACTTTGTATACACCCAAAATCTTTGATCATCATCAAAGCATACATTCCAACTCCGAGATGCTCACTCCAGTCCTCAGAAGGATTGCTGGAGCTTTGCATACTTATTAGCATATTTCAGGATAGACAAAACCTTCCGGTTGTATCACATACAACCTTTCCTCAAAAATCGTCGAGGAAACAATGTTTTGACATCCTATCTGCAAGATTTCATAAATAATGCAGTAATTGCTAATATAATTCCAACAGACTCTTAGCATCACTACGAGTGAGAAAGTCTCATCGTAGTCAACTCCTTGAACTTGTTGAAAAACATCTCAACGACAAGTCGAGCTTTCTCAATGGTGACACTTACCATCATTGTCTGTCTTCCTTTCAAAATCCATATGTACCTAACAGCCTTACGACCATCAAGTAGTTCTTCCAAAGTCTACACTTTGTTTTCATACATGGATCCTCTCTCGGGTTTTATGGCCTTGAGCCATTTATCGGAATCCGGGCCCACCATCGCTTCTCCATAGCTCGTAGGTTCATTGTTGTCCAGCAACATGACTTCCAAGACAGGATTACGTACCACTCTGAAGTAGTACACATCCTTGTCATCCCACGAGGTTTGGTAGTGACTTGATCCGAAACTTCATGATCACTATCATAAGCTTCCACTTCAATTGGTGTAGGTGCCACAGGAACAACTTCCTGTGCCCTGCTACACACTTGTTGAAGTGACGGTTCAATAACCTCATCAAGTCTCCACCATCCTCCCACTCAATTCTTTCGAGAGAAACTTTTCCTCGAGAAAGGACCCGATTCAAGAAACAATCCCTATTGCTTTCGGATCTGAGACAGGAGGTATACCCAACTGTTTTGGGTGTCCTATGAAGATGCATTTTATCCGCTTTGGGTTTGAGCTTATCAGCCTGAAACCTTTCCATATAAGCATCGCAGCCCCAAACTTCTAAGAAATGACAGCTTAGGTTTCTCTAAACCATAGTTCATACGGTGTCGTCTCATCGGAATTACGTGGTGCCCTATTTAAAGTGAATGTGGTTGTCTCTAATGCCTAACCCATGGACAATAGTGGTAATTCGATAAGAGACATCATGGTACGCACCATATCCAATAGGGTGCAACTATGATGTTCGGACACACCATCACACTATGGTGTTCCAGGCGGTATTAATTGCAAAACAATTTCCACAATGTCTTAATTGTGTGCCAAAACTCATAACTCAGATATTCATCTCTATGATCATATCATAGACATTTTATCCTCTTGTCACAATGATCTTCTACTTCACTCTGAAATTACTTGAACCATTCAATAATTCAGACTTGTGTTTCATCAAGTAAATATTCTCAACATCTACTCGAATCATCTGTGAAGTAAGATCATAACGATATTCACTGCATGCCTCAGCACTCATTGGATTGGACACATCAAAATGTGTTACTTCCAACAAGTTGCTATCTTGTTCCATCTTACTGAAAACGAGGCTTTTCAGTCATCTTGCCCATGTGGTATGATTTGCATATCTCAAGTGATTCAAAATCAAGTGAGTCCAAACGGTCCATTTGCATGGAGTTTCTTCATGCATATACACCAATAGACATGGTTCACATGTCTCAAACTTTTCAAAAATGAGTGAGTCCAAAGATCCATCAACATGGAGCTTCTTCATGCGTTTTATACCATTATGACTTACATGGCAGTGCCACAAGTAAGTGGTACTATCATTACTATCTTATATCTTTTGGCATGAAAATGTGTATCACTACGACCGAGATTCAATAAACCATTCCTTTAGGTGCAAGACCATTGAAGGTATTATTCAAAAATAGAGTAACCATTATTCTCCTTAAATGAATAACCGTATTGCGATAGACATAATCCAATCATGTCTATGCTCAACGCAAACACCAATCTCGGTGGTAGAGGGAGCGTGCGATGCTTGATCATATCAACCTTGGAAACACTTCCAACATATATCGTCATCTCACCTTTAGCTAGTCTCCGTTTATTCCGTAGCTTTTATTTTGAGTTACTAACACTTAGCAACCGAACCGGTATCCAATACCCTGGTGCTACTAGGAGTACTAGTAAAGTACACATTAACATAATGTATATCCAATATACTTCTATCGACCTTGCCAGCCTTCTCATCTACCAAGTATCTAGGGTAATGCTGCTCCAGTGGTTGTTCCCCTTATTACAGAAGCACTTAGTCTCGGGTTTGGGTTCAACCTTGGGTTTCTTCACTAGAGCAGCAGCTGAATTGCCGTTTCATGAAGTATCCCTTTGTTCCCTTGCCCTTCTTGAAACTAGTGGTTTCACCAACCATCAACAATTGATGCTCCTTCTTGATTTCTACTTTCGCGGTGTCAAACATCATGAATATTTCAAGGATCATCATATCTATCCCTGATATGTTATAGTTAATCACGAAGCTCTAGCAGCTTGGTGGCAATGACTTTGGGGAAACATCACTATCTCATCTGGAGGATCAATTCCCACTCGATTCAAGTGATTGTTGTGCTCAGACAATCTGAGCACAAGCTCAACGATTGAGCTTTTCTCCCTTAGTTTGCAGGCTAAGAAAATCGTCGGAGGTCTTATACCTCTTGACATGGGCACGAGCCTGAAATCCCAATTTCAGCCCTCGAAACATCTCATATGTTCCGCGACGTTTCGAAAACGTCTTTGGTGCCTCTACTTAAACCATTTAATTGAACTATCACGTAGTTATCAAAACGTGTATGTCCGATGTTCGCAACATCGACAAACGACGTTGGGGTTCAGCACACTGAGCGGTGCATTAAGGACATAAGCTTTCTACTGATCGCATAATCGCTACTATCAACTTTCAACTATATTTTCTCTAGGAACATATCTAAACAGTGGAACTAAAGCGCGAGCTTACGACATAATTTGCAAAAGGTCTTTTGACTATGTTCAGGATAATTAAGTTCATCTTATGAACTCCCACTTAGATAGACATCCCTCTGGTCATCTAAGTGATCACATGATCCGAGTCAACTAGGCCGTGTCCGATCATCACGTGAGACGGACTAGTCATCATCGGTGAACATCTTCATGTTGATCGTATCTTCTATACGACTCATGCTCAACCTTTCGGTCTCCGTGTTCCGAGGCCATGTCTGTACATGCTAGGCTCGTCAAGTTAACCCTAAGTGTTTCGCGTGTGTTCCGAGGCCATGTCTGTACATGCTAGGCTCGTCAACACCCGTTGTATTTGAACGTCTGAATAAAACACCCGATCATCACGTGATGTTTTGAAACAGCGAACTGTCGCAACGGTGCACAGTTAGGGGAGAACACTTCTTGAAATTGTTGTAAGGGATCATCTTATTTACTACCGTCGTTCTAAGCAAATAAGATGTATAAACATGATAAACATCACATGCAATCAAATAGTGACATGATATGGCCATCATCACTTTGCTCCTTTTGATCTCCATCTTCGGGGCTCCATGATCATCATCGTCACCGGCATGACACCATGATCTCCATCATCATGATCTCCATCATCATGTCTTCATGAAGTTGCCTCGCCAACTATTACTTCTACTACTATGGCTAACGGTTAGCAATAAAGTAAAGTAATTACATGACGTTTAAGTTGACACGCAGGTCACAAATAAATAAAGACAACTCCTATGGCTCCTGCCGGTTGTCATACTCATCGACATGCAAGTCGTGATTCCTATTACAAGAACATGATCAATCTCATACATCACATATATCATTCATCACATCCTCTTTGGCCATATCACATCACATAGCATACCCTGCAAAAACAAGTTAGACGTCCTCTAATTGTTGTTTGCATGTTTTACGTGGCTGCTATGGGTTTCTAGCAAGAACGTTTCTTACCTACGCATGAACCACAACGTGATATGCCAATTGCTATTTACCCTTCATAAGGACCCTTTTCATCGAATCCGATCCGACTAAAGTGGGAGAGACAGACACCCGCCAGCCACCTTATGCAACTAGTGCATGTTTGTCGGTGGAACCGGTCTCACGTAAGCGTACGTGTAAGGTTGGTCCGGGCCGCTTCATCCCACGATGCCGCCGAATCAAGATAAGACTAGTAACGGCAAGCATATTGAACAATATCGACGCCCACAACTACTTTGTGTTCTACTCGTGCAAAGAATCTACGCAATAGACCTAGCTCATGATGCCACTGTTGGGGAACGTAGCAAAAATTCAAAATTTTCCTACGTGTCACCAAGATCTATCTATGGAGAGACCAGCAACGAGTAGAAAGAGAGTGCATCTACATACCCTTGTAGATTGCTAAGCGGAAGCGTTCAAGTGAACGGGGTTGATGGAGTCGTACTCGTCGTGATTCAGATCACCGATGATCTAGTGCCGAACGGACAGCACCTCCGCGTTCAACACACGTACAGCCCGGTGACGTCTCCCACGCCTTGATCCAGCAAGGAGAGAGGGAGAGGTTGAGGAAGACTCCATCCAACAGCAGCACAACGGCGTGGTGGTGGTGGAGGAGCGTGGCAATCCCGCAGGGCTTCACCAAGCACCTACGGGAGAGGAGGAGGTGTCACGGGAGGGAGGGAGGCGCCAAGGGCTCAGGTGTGGATGCCCTCCCTCCCCTCCACTATATATAGGGGCAGGGGAGATGGGGGAGGCGCAGCCTTGCCCCCTCCTCCAAGGAAGGGGTGCGGCTAAGGAGGGGGGAGGAGTCCATCCTCCCCAAGGCACCTCGGAGGTGCCTTCCCCCTTTAGGACTCTCCCCTTTTTCCTTTATCTTGGCGCATGGGCCTCTAGGGGCTGGTGCCCTTGGCCCATGTAGGCCAAGGCGCACCCCCTACAGCCCATGTGGCCCCCCGGGACAGGTGGCCCCACCCGGTGGGCCCCCGGGACCCTTCCGGTGGTCCCGGTACAATACCGATGACCCCGAAACTTGTCCCGATGGCCGAAACAGGACTTCCTATATATAAATCTTTACCTCCGGACCATTCCGGAACTCCTCGTGACGTCCGGGATCTCATCCGGGACTCCAAACAACATTCGGTAACCACATACAAGCTTCCTTTATAACCCTAGCGTCATCGAACCTTAAGTGTGTAGACCCTACGGGTTCGGGAGACATGCAGACATGACCGAGACGTTCTCCGGTCAATAACCAACAGCGGGATCTGGATACCCATGTTGGCTCCCACATGTTCCACGATGATCTCATCGGATGAACCACGATGTCAAGGACTCAATCGATCCCGTATACAATTCCCTTTGTCTAACGGTATGGTACTTGCCCGAGATTCGATCGTCGGTATACCGATACCTTGTCCAATCTCGTTACCGGCAAGTCTCTTTACTCGTTCCGTAACACATCATCCCGTGATCAACCCCTTGGTCACATTGTGCACATTATGATGATGTCCTACCGAGTGGGCCCAGAGATACCTCTCCGTTTACACGGAGTGACAAAATCCCAATCTCGATTCGTGCCAACCCAACAGACACTTTCAGAGATACCCGTAGTGTACCTTTATAGCCACCCAGTTACATTGTGACGTTTGGCACACCCAAAGCATTCCTACGGTATCCGGGAGTTGCACAATCTCATGGTCTAAGGAAATGATACTTGACATTAGAAAAGCTTTAGCATACGAACTACATGATCTTGTGCTAGGCTTAGGATTGGGTCTTGTCCATCACATCATTCTCCTAATGATGTGATCCCGTTATCAACGACATCCAATGTCCATGGTCAGGAAACCGTAACCATCTATTGATTAACGAGCTAGTCAACTAGAGGCTTACTAGGGACATGGTGTTGTCTATGTATCCACACATGTATCTGAGTTTCCTATCAATACAATTCTAGCATGGATAATAAACGATTATCATGAACAAGGAAATATAATAATAATCAATTTATTATTGCCTCTAGGGCATATTTCCAACAGATAGTTGGACTTGGTTTCTTACACAGTTAAGGACAGTAATTGGTAGTGGCAACGAGTTTGGGCCCTACACAATTATGTCAGACAGGAAAAAGCTACAACTACTCTTCATGATTTAACTGCTTTTCCTTTCACTATGTACTGCTTTTCCTTGCACTATGTAATGCTTTCTCTACTTACTTCACTAGTTATTAATACAAAATCAATGAATAGGGTCTGCTCAATGCAATAGAGGATGTATTTCCTGATTCCCCTCAAAGATTTGTTTAAGACACATATATGCCAACTTCCAATCAGCTGGGTTTAGAGGGGATGAATTGAAAAAACATTTAGACCAGGCTGCATATTCTTTCACTAAGCATGGGCATGATCTGGGCATGGAAGCATTGAAGAAAGAGAGTGAGGAGGCATGGAAGTGGTTGTCCAACATACCAGTCCGTACTTGGGCCAGGCATAGAATGGATACTATATGCAAGACAGACCTTGTTGTAAACAATCTTAGTGAAGTTTTCAACAGGATGATTCTAGATGTTAGGAACAAGCCCATAAGGACAATGCTTGAAGGAATGAGGACAAAACTCATGATCAAGTTTTAGAAGATTAGGGAGAAGACAGAGACATGTAGGTTGCATATCACACCCACTTACTGTGAGATATTGGAGGAGGCCAAGAAGTGGGCAAAATATTCTGATGCATATATGGCTAGACCAGGCATTTGGCAAGTTACAAGTAGTTCAGAAAAGACCTACTGTGTAAACCTAAACAACTACACTTGTGACTACAGGAGGTGGGATATGAAAGTTGTTCCATGTAGTCATGCTATAGTAGCAATGCAGAAGGTGAAGCTACACCCTGAAGATTTTGTCCATGAGTTCTTCAAGAAGCCCCTCTACTGTGAAACCTACAAGCATATTATATACCCTGTTCTAGGCCCTGATTGTTGGCCACACACCATGGGGGATGACATATCTCCTCCAGTATTCAAAGAAAAGAAGGGTAAAAAGCAGACAACTAGGAGGAAAGGATATTTTGAGGTGCCTGCCAAGAAGGATACATCAAGAATTGGTACAATGACTTGTAGCAATTGCAATAAGCAAGGTCACAGATATACCACATGTGGTGTTCCACTGAAACCCAAACTGCAGATGAGAAAGAATAATCACCAGGTATGTTTTATTGATAAGGAAATTTCTGTTTCATAGGCTAGGTGGTTTAATTCTAATTTGCTTTGTTAAATGTGCAGGAGAATAGGTCAGACTACTCTTCATCTACCAGAGCTACTACAGGTGTGGTTGCACCACCACCACCATCAGCACCATCAACACCAGCCATAGCTAGGAAGAGGCCTACAACAGCCACAACAACTCCAGGACCAGCAAAGAGGAACAAGGCAGCTGCTTCTGCTACTCCAGCACCTGCCACATCAGCACCTGCCAAGAAGACCAAAGCAACCAAGAAGACAAGGCTCCTAGCACATCTTCACCAGCCAAGAACACAAGGTCATCCATTGCCTTTCCAGCAAAGAACACCAAAGCATAAACAACTAGCAGAGGAGGGGGGTACACAAGTTTCAATGCTCCAAGGCAAGCTGCTCACTCTGAGATGGAGATTGGGTCCAAGAGGGTTAGGAGCCCAACTGGAAAGTGGAAGGCATATTTCACTGCTAGTGGTAACTACTGAAGATTCCAACATTTGGAAAAGTTGTCTTGTTTGCACTGTATGAGTGCTGAAACCTAAGTGTTTGCTTGCTGAAACCTATGTATTTGTTTGCTGAAACTTGAGTGTTTGCTTCCTAAAACCTATGTATTTGCTTCCTGAAACCCGAGTATTTGGTTCCTGAAACCTATGTATTTTCTTGTATTATGAAACCTGAGTGTTTGCATTATGAAACCTGAGTATTTGTGACTTCTGGGTTGCACTTCCTGATGCAAAGATTGTTTCAAACTTCTGGGTTGCACTTCTGGGTTGCACTACCTGAGTGTTTGAAACTTATGAGCTTTGCAACTGATGCACAGATTGATAGAAACATTCTTTCAAATAATCCCAAAACACTTATGCAAAGATTCAAACATTCATAGATTCCACCATGCAAACATTCTTTCATACAAAGGGTTGTACAGAAAGTGGAAGGGATACATAGCTCATACTCTTATTCATAATTAAAATAACTACTAACAACTCTCAATCGTAACGATCGAAAAAACGGCGCCACTTTGCTTTGGTAGAAGGGTGAGGAGCGATTACTGCCTGTGCCCTAGCCCACCTGATGATCTTCCCTGAGCTCTTGCGCCTACCGCCAGGGACAAGAACTGTGAACTCATCTGAGTGGCACTTCTCCAAGATCTTCTCTGCCAGCCTCCTCTTGAACTCCAGCTCCCAAGCTGATGGCATGGGCACCGCAGGGCGAGCCCTTTGCCTCCTCACCTCCACTGCATGCACTGCCTCCTCTTCCTCATCTGTCACCTCCCCAAGCTCTGGATCGATCTAGGATTTCTAAAGGTGGATGTGGCGGCTGGGTTCTGGAAGGAGGAGGGTGGGTGGAGGAGGCTATTTATGAGCAGTGGAGAGGCATCTAGAGTTTGTAGGCCTAGGTTTGTAAAGATAACTGGGCCACAAAGCCCAGGTACAAAGCACTAATAAACATAACTACCTTTTAAACATAAAAAACACATAGCATAGTCCAGCAGTGCTTATCACTGACTCCATAACATAGCATAAGAGGTTCAAATACAGGCAGAACATTCATTACAACTTAGTTCATAACTTAGCATTAAAGGTTCTAGCAGCATAAACTACAGTTCTTAACATTGGCATAGACATAGACTAGATTAGTTTCACATTCCCCAAAATGTACACCCCATATCTTCACATCAGATTGTTAGGCCACATACTTATAAAGGCCTTGGATGTACTTCACCATCTGTAGAACACACTTCATGAATCAAGGATGGCCTTGATTTTCTCAAGTTTCTCCTTGCTTGCATGCCCATCATTCAACAACTCATTAACCACATGCTCAAGCTTGGCCTTCTCTATCTTAAGCAAATCTCTCTCCTGTTCAACCTCCTTCATTGCCTTCCTGGTATTCTTGATAATTTCAGCTTGACTCTGTAAAATGCACCTCTGTTCCTCGGCAAGTTTGAGCTTCTCCATCTGAACCTCCAACCTAGCACTCTCTTCTACCTCTTTCTTCTTCTTCTCAAATTCTTCCTCCTCAACTGCCTTCTGGTAATCCATGTGGTCTACCCTACCATCCTGCCAATCAAACATCTTGGATACATCTTGGAGAAGCTTTGTGTACTCAATGCACAACTTGTCATTTTCAGTCTTAAGCTTGGCCAAATGCTTCTCATACTTCTGCTTATCAACTACCCTGCCACAATTTTGTTCATGGTACATGTCCCACAGCCTGGAGAAGCAATTCTGAAGAATTGTATGCCAGGGCTTGTCAACCCACTCAGTAACGCCACAGTTAACACCTTCACTCTGCATTTGGAAATTGAATTATACATCACTAAGTGCACTCAATTTCATAACAACAAATCATATCAGACTAAGAAATTGAAGGTGAGGCTTAAGTAAACTGAATATGTTGTTTAATATAACTCAAACTATAACTGAAACCCAACCTGCTTGTACAAGTACATTCACAGATATATGCTTCCTATACATAAGCATTTTTGATAGTAACCACATCCTTCAATACCTTAATACAAGACATATTGCAGTTCATCCTAAATAATACATTGTAGGTTCAGAAGAGCAACTTCTCAACATAATATTGTGTGGATTCAGAACAACAACTTGGCATCCTTGTAAATACATGTGTGGGTTCAGAAGAAAATGATTCCAATTAAGGTACTATACCTGCGGCAGTGGACAACCATAGAAACGCCTTCCAGTTAAGGTTCCTTCAAATGCCACACACTTAATTGGCCTCATGTGGTGCATCATGCAGGTGGGTTCAGAAAGCTCCAGCTGGCCACAGAAAAGAGGCTCCACGGTGGTGTCAGGGGTCTCCTACATGAACACATCAACAAAATCACCTTAGCTCACAGAACCAGACATAGATCACAAATTAATTCCCCAATCCAGCAAGAACCCTAACCCTAACCCTAGTTTTCAAGCATACATAAACATAGCTCAAACAACAACCATAACCCTGCCTACTAAATAACAGTAACCAAAGCTTACCCTAGCTCACCAAGATGAACACTAACCTAATCTAGCTCCTAGATGAACCCTAACCCTAGCTCAGCAGATCAAAAAACTTACCCAAAGAGCCATGTCCATGCTTGTGATGTCGCACTCATCCTCTGAGCTCGTATCCATGTCATTCCAGGAAGGCATGGCGGTGGTGGAGCTTCCACAGCGCAGGTCGCCGCCGGCGTCGAAGAGCAGAGAGGAGAGGAGAGTGAGAGTGAGAGTGAGAGCAGAGATGAGTGCGGGCAGGGGAGCAGAGTGAGAGGGAGGGGGACGACTTAATGAGCGAGCAAGCGGGTGCGGTCCGACCGCACCGGCCGGTCCGAGTAACGGCCGTTAACGGCCTCGCCGTCACGCGCGGCGTTGACGTGGCCTGTCAGGCGGGCCCGGACCGTCAGAAAACGGTTCAAAACACTAGCAAAGGGCAATGTGGGTTTTTTGAGACACCCGACGAGAAAAATGGTAGATATCAGTCACAAACAAAAAAGTGGTGGTTTTTTGGAACCCTAGCACGAAAGGTGGTAGTTTTATGCTATTTAATCAGGTGGGGCAGACACTATGGCGTAAATTAAATTATTATATATGCTGCCATTCACAATATGAAAATACCGCTAAGATCACTGAATTGTACATTGTCAAACTATTTTACCACACCAATCACAAATTTAGAAATATTTTTTTCCATAAATCTGTACCGTTACTCTTTACCTTTGTTGTACCCTTTCTTTTCTTACCCATCTGCTATATTTCTACGTTTCCCATTCAGTCCGACAACAGCGCGTGCCAACGACAACGCCGCCCATCACCACCAAGCCATGACACAATCTCTGGATAGCAACAGTAAAAACAATCAGTATCGACAGCAGCCGCACAAGTTACAGCAATAAGCACCTCTCTCACACACACACATAAAAAATAGCTAATCAGTAGAAATCTCAAACCCAGCCTAAGCCTCTCTCATCCCTCATCTCTCACAACATGTCCCCTCCCAATCTCTCTATCAGTCGCTGACCACAACAGCAGCACACAGCCGCCCGCTTCTCACCAAGGCGTGCATACAGCATGAGCAATCGGGGCTGTGAAGAGAAATCAGGCCAGCTGATGGGAGGGTATCAGGAAACTGCTGTTTTTTTTATTAGAGGTAAAAGAATGCACCAACAGGATGGGAAACTGCTGTTGGGGGAGCAATAAGGGCGGGATGTATCTGGTGCACCGGGATAATTGGTGCTACCGGTGCACCGATAGTCCGTTGCACATTCAAAAATGTGCAAAAAATCCAGAAAAAAATTAGTGCATCGACACAACAATACGTTGTCACAAAATCCAGATCAAAATTCAAAACTTTGCTTGAGATACTAAAATCACAAATTTTACACTGAATAGTACATAACACAAGCTGGGTTTCAGTTTTGGCCCATTAGCACATTGACGTCAAATTTGTCATTTTTGCATCTTGTGCATTGCTTTAAATTTTGATTTGAATTTTTGTGACAACATACATTGGTGTTGTGTAGATGCCCTAATTTTTTACTGACTTTTTTGAACAATTCTGAAGGGGCAACAGATGATCGGTGCACCGATAACATCAATTGCCCCGGTGCACCAGATACGTTCCCCAATCAGGGCGCTGCTGGAGCGGGTTTTTGTGAGGGCCACCATCAGTGGTGGAGCTAGCCGAAAAACTCTGGGGGGCGAAACACAAATCATCAGTGTC
>NC_041391.1:720516172-720626522 GCF_002162155.2 Triticum dicoccoides | reverse complement strand
CGAGTTCCACCCGAGGCGCTACATTGAGATCCCACGGCGGCGGCGGTAGCGGAGGTGAGATCTCTAGCTAGCTCAGCTACAAGAACCATGTCGAGTTCCACCCGAGGCGCTACATTGAGATCACACGGCAGCGGCGGCAGCGGAGGTGAGATCTCTAGCTAGCTCAGCTACAAGAACCATATGCTATTCTGCATACTGCGGTGACCTAATGAGCTTTGATCTCTAATTTTCTAGCAATGGTTTCAAGATCCCTCGTGTGTGGTGTTGTCTGCGGGAGGTTCGGCCGCTTCCTGGCCATGCTTTGCGCATCGGCCCCCCTGACGTCGGGATCGGAGCGATCGAGTAAGTCAGTGATCTTCGCTCCCCTTTTGCCAGAAATTTGGGGGATCGACCCGGATTTTGCCTAGTGGCCAGAGCGTCGTTCTCCTTCTTGCTCTCTTCTGCACCTTCTTCTTGTTCTCCCGGCCACACCCCCGCAAGTAGCTAGCGTCCGTAGGTGTTCCAATCAATCCAAAGGAGGCAAAAGAAGAAGAGAAAAAAAGGTGGGTTTTTTTTATGGATGGAGCGGAGGTCGTCGGTGAGATTCCCGGCCGGCGGTGTCCTGGGTGGTCGATCGATCGAGCTAGGAGGATGAACAGAGAGAAGGTAGCCTGGATTAATTCGTCCAGGTGGGTGGGTCCCACTCAACTCAGCAGATGGGCTCGTATGCATGCTGCGCGTCCGTGGCTTTGTTTTTTTTTTTTTTTGAGGGAAAGGGTTAACCGTGTTTTGGTTGGTTGGTTTGTCGTTACTCGGTTCGTCAGAAATGAGTTGGTTCATAACAAGCCGGCCCCATCTATGGAAGCTTCTATTCGTTTCCTTCGATCCTATCTGGATTCCCTCGTTGGCATCAAACTAAATACTGAAGCGGACCCAGCAAAAGGCAAAACTTGTATCGTCTATGATATGCCAGCGCCAGCAAGGCACGCTCATGTACCGAAGACAGAGGGTTGGAAACCTCCTGCGTCTGGTTGGTTGAAGCTGAATACGGATGGCTCGTTTGAGTCTTCTGAGAGGGCAGGAGCCGGAATGATTCTGCGAGATCACCACGGTTCTATTAACTTCTCAGCATGTCGAGCACTGTTCTCTTGCAGGGATGCGTGGAGGGGCTTTCGCTTGCCATTCAACGCACTGAGCAGCCGGTAGCTATGGAGCTGGACTCTCTGAAAGCAGTAACGTTGATTTCAAGCACGGACGTTGATTGGTCGATGTATGCTTCCATAGTGCAGGAGATCAAACACTTAAGGTCCCTTAGACAAACTTGTATTACTCATGTTTCCAGATTTCATAATAGGGCTAGTGATTGCTTAGCTCGTTTTGCTCTATCCCAAGGTAGAACTATGACTTGGTTGCGGTCAGGCCCAGATGAGGTGGTGCGGATTGTCGCTGATGAGTGTAACGACAGTATAATTGAGTAATACAAGCTGCTTTTCCGCAAAAAAAGGTTGTCGTTACTTGGTCAAACGCTCGGTCAAACGTCCTCCGGCTGACGAGCGGAGGCTGCAGCCAGTGTGAAGAAAAGAGCGTCTCGTCGCCCAGCCCCGATTCCCCTCGCCTTGAAGCCTATCCGCCGCCGCATGCGCATCGTCGCCGCCCCGACGCACCACCCCCGTGTATCTCCGCCTCCCACCGCACTACTCGCCAGTGCTGCACCACGCGTCACCCCGCATACGTCTCGTCCCCGACCTCGCCCAGCCGTTAATCTCCGCCTCCCGCTGCACCACCCGCCCTACCAACCCCTCTGCCCTCACTCTGGTCGTGCTTCAACGCCGCCAGCCATCACCGAGCCCCTACACGGACATCACCGGCGCTGCCGGCCGTTCTCGTCCTCCTCCACGTCCGGCTTCCCAGCGCCTCCCGTCCCGCCATCTAGTTCTTCACCAAGGCCCTGCACTGCATCTCTTCACCGAGCACAAACGCCGCTGGCCGTCCTCGTCGTTCAATACGTCCGGCAAGCTGTTTATCGGGTATGCTTGCAGAATTATTAACTCAATGCTTCGTGGGGTGTGGGGAATGCTGTGCCAGCAGCATTTGTCAGGGAGATGGTAAAAGTGAGGCGGTTGAAATTTTCAGTTTATTAGTTTATTCACGAGTTGGTCCCTTTTACCAAAATTCTACATTGTCCATATCAATAGATTCAAATTCAACACCAGTGATATCCAATTTGGCATTGTTTCGTTGTGATGGGTATAGGTCACAAAAAGGAAGAGATATTTGTATTTTCTAATATAATAAGAGATACATTTATTCAATTCTTGGCAAATAAATTGTTTTGATTTCAATAAGTGTACATATTAATATTAAGTACAACCTATATTCACTACTGGGATCGGCCTGGCGTTGAGTAATTTGCCGCGTGCATTTTATCGGGCACTTGGAAAACACACCCGTTGCCAAGCATTTCGGAAATATAAAACTTAAAATAAAAAAAAATTCACACGGGAGTCGATCGGGAACCCATGTTTAATACCACAAGATTCTAGATTTATTTTTCAAATTTCTTGGTATATTTTTGAATTTAATATTTGTATATGGTTGTGGAGCATCCGGGTGCTACAAATCCGCTTCCATTCTTTGCCTCGTTACTGTTATATATTTATGGTCCTTCTTAAAATATACTGTTAGAAATAGTTTGTTTACCTTGATTAAGTGATGGAAGAAACTCTTAAAAATATCTTTTTTAGTGAAGTAGTACCAGCTTGGAAAGAAAGAAAGGCTCACTGCAGAGAGAGAAGAAAGATGGTGTATTATCTGCTCGGCGTTGGCGCCGCCGGTCGCTGCCACTGCCCGCCCATCCTCCTCCACCACCGCGCCCTGCTGGCGACGGCGGCCACCCTTGCTCCAGCTCCGCCCGCTCGCCTCCTCGGCCGGACGGCGGACACGGGGCCGCTGCCACGCCGTCGACCCCGAGGAGGACGATGGTTTCCTCACCCTCGACCTATAGGACTTCGAGGGGCTTGCCGACGAGGAGGCGGAGGAGGGCCCGTCGCCGTGGGACGGCGTGGTGGTGTACCGGCGCGACGCGGCTGCGCAGCACATCGAGTACGCCACCACCCTGGAGCGCCTCGGCCTGGCCGACCTCTCGTCCCAGCACTCCCTCGCGCGCGCCGCGGCCATGGGCATCGCCAGCCCTAGGCTACCGCGGGGCAGCGCCGAGGACACGGCCACGACGACGCCCGTGCTGGTCTCCGTCGACGTGACCCGGCGCCGCGGCCGGCTCCGGGTGAATGGCATCCTGCGCACCGTCATCGCCCTCGGCTGCTACCGGTGAGCACCCTCCTCCTCCTCCTCCTGCTGCTGCTTCTCGTCTCATCTTATCTGCTGTTGCTATATGTCTGTCTGCCTGCAATGCATCATGGACAGAAGTTTCAGAGCCATTCTGAAAAGGGTCTGTCTAGAACACATCTAGACGTGACATAGTTTTTTTCCCCTTGTTGTTACGTTATTTGTGAGAGATTAGATGTGATATTCCTAAAAAACATCTAGATGTGAATTAGACAAACTGTTTTGAAAATCTTAGACACCGCATTCTGAATCCTACTACCCATTAAACAATGTACATCATAGCTCTAATTGCGTGCTAACAGCTTAGCAATGACCAAGCATCTGCTGCCCGAATCACTAGCACCGCCCCGTTGTTACTGCCACGCGAGTGCTTATCCGCCCGGCCGCCACACTTGTGAAACCATGCCGCTTACCGTTTACAAACAGCCTACAGGGTTTCAAACTGCCACATTTCATAGCTAGCAGTAAGGAAAAATTAGCCGCTCGACGAAGTTTAATCTGTCATCCTAGGACTAAGGGAAGACATCATGTACAATCTGGCAGTAAGGAAAAATTAGCCGTGACATTATGATATAGTGTGCTATATTTTTCCAAGCAAGAAAAGTTGCGCTGTTTCTCGTAGAGTAGTGTTTCCTTTTTGTTTGCTTAAAGGCATCATATATGCTGATCTTTCAGTTGGAGCTGACATGGTGACATGTACTGAAGAATTTGCCAGAGATGATAAGCAGTAAGTTATAGTCCGAATAAAATGTAAAACATGGAGATACTATGGTTCTAGTACCGCAACTGATGTAGCTACATCTGACTTCAGTAATCCGTGGACAATATTATTAGCAAGGCTGTTATTGGTCATTAGATCCATTGTTGGCTGTTAAAGGGGGATACTATATTCTGGCATTTTCGATATGGAAATACTCTGTTTCTAGTTAATTGCAACAAAATCGACTCTTTTTGGAAGAACCGCAGCAGAGTTTTTCTCCTGATAAAAATAACATTAATTCTGTTTATGGCCTGAATTTCGACTTGGCTGATTTGAGGGTGCAACTTAACAGTGTTGTTGTTTGTTCTTAAACCCATTATGATCATGCTTCCTTTTTCAGGTGTGCCGAGCCAGCTGCTGAAGGCATATTCGTGAACTTCTCCCTCATGGTCCAGGAACCCGATGTGATCGACCTCGGCACCGTGTACGAGGAAGACAGAACCAAGTTCCCTTCGCTGGCCGGCAGCCAGGACGAAGACGACGAGGACATCGACTGGGATGACCGCCTGCATTTCCCGGCCGGGGAGAAGGAGATCGACATCTCGAAGAACTTCCGGGACATCATCCACCTAGAGATCACGCTGGATGCCTTCTGCAGCAGCACCTGCAAAGGCTTGTGCCTCGTCTGTGGCGCGAACCTCAACACGAGCAGCTGCAGCTGCGGCACCGAGGAGTCGTCGCAGGCCAAGGACGCCGGGCTGCCGGGAACCTTCAGAGATCTGCTGAAGCCTATGCATAGAAGATGATGGTGATGATGCAAACAGTGCATATGTAGGTATCTTGGAACCTGTGTGATAGTCTCTAGGATTGTCATGGGCAAGATATGCAGCCTGGTGGAAATGCGAACACTCAATGGCGACGATATAGGGGAACTAGACAGGCGACATTTGAGTCATGTGTCATGCTTCGCTGCACCGACGGTGCAAATCTGTTTTTCTGTTCCTTAGAAGTTCATGATTATCATTTGTATATTGTATTGCCTCATCTTACTGTTCTGAAAGTAGAAGCCTGCAATGCAATGCCAGGATGTTATGTTGTACTGCAAAACTTTTGTTTGAGATTTCTTTGCCCTTTTAGGGTTCTTTGGGAGGGGATCTCTTTTTGTTTCTCTGTTTTATCTTTTTACCGAAAATCATCTAACCACTGAGGACCATCATGTGACATAAACATGTGAAGTCTAAAACAAAGAGAAGAAAATGGAGCAGACAAGTGGAAATCTGAAACAAACAGAAGGACAGGGAGCAGGCAAGTGTATGTGCTCGGCTGGAATACAAATCAAACAAATTGTATACAAATATATAATACGCAGCCAAACTGAAGGTAATAGGAATAAAGTTGAACAAAAGATCATGTAGCTGTATGTGAGGTTTGGTAAACAATCACACCTGTCCAGCAGCCATGGTCGCGGTTGGCGGGGACGCACACCCTCTGAGGAACTGCAATACGGCAGCCGAGCAACACTGCGCTGAGTCTGCTGCGTTGAAACGGAGGCATGAAAGCCAATTACAGGGACCAAGAAGGATAGCCGACTGACATGAACATAATGGGGCGGTACAGCTGCAAGGGCACGGAGTCCGACGATCGCGGATGGACGAATGCAACATGGGTAAAAAGAAACCCACCATGAGGGGCTGCGGGGGAAGAATATAGGTACCGACGCCTACGTACACGTACTCGCCGGCAGGACGTAAGACAGCGGTGGCGCTGACAAACAGAGGTAACTCGGGGGAGAGAGCTGGGGGAAAAGGATTCGGATAGATAAGGTAGGGATTAGTTTTTTTTTTCCTTTTTCAGATCAGGGTGGACAACTGGAGGCTGCACACATTTCACTGGGCTTTGTGGGCCTTCGAGCTGTACGGCCTGTTTACGCACAGAACGTGTAGCTCATTCCGCGGACCAGTGGCCCAGGTAACGCTGGGCAGGCCACGGCAGGAGATACAAAGTTTACGCAAACAACGATGGACGATCGAGCTAATCGTTAGCGTATGTCAGAGTGGTCGGATGGCTGGGAGTTTTAAATCGCTATGGGGGCTCCTAGGTAGCCTCGTTATACTGTTTCTCAATATGGATTACCAAAGGGAGTATCGGGTATGGCTCACAAGACCTCATGACGTGCCACCTCTTTAAAAATCTAATTGTATGAATGAGGATCCTGCATTTTCTCTGACGAAATTAGGGTTCATCACGGCCATGGCCGACATGGCCTCCTTGCTCGCGCACTCGCAGTAGATCTTGCCCTCCACCCAGTGCTGCTCCATGAGGAACAGGTTGTACCGATGTCCCTTCTTCGCATGTTGGAACACCGACAAAGGCGCTGGCCCAGGGTGCACCTCCGCCATGGCGGTGTTGTACCGCGCATGCGCCTGCTCCATGGTGAAGATGACGTGCACATGAGGCGCAGGAGCCGGGACGGTGTCGTCGAAGCCCGTCTCCATCGTGGAGTTATCCTCGTCGTCGGAGACCTCGGGTGAGCTGGCCGGCAAGCCAGCCTCATTTCGCCTGGCATGCCGGCTCTGCCACGCGACGGCAAGGGCGGCCACCGCGTGCTTGATCTCTAGTGACAGACTGTCCCACAGAGCATTCCTGCTCGCGGTCATGGTGGTTGTCCGCCCGTCCCGTCATCTCTCAGACGGCGAGCCTGCTTAATGACGTCATACAGACGGACAGGGCATAGAACCGCCGTAGTAGATATCTGTCCGTCCCATCCAGTAATGCGTCTCCGACATTGAACAGGCGCGAACACCAGAGACGCTCGTGGGCGGCGCACTCGGTCGACGCGCCGCTTCAATGGCGGAGGCAGCGAGAGGTCGCGTCCGCCCTGAGCTGTCTTTAATGTGGAGCGGCGCACTCTACATCGCCATTAATGCGGGCAGCTGGCACTCTACATCGCCATTAACGAGGGGTTTGTGTGAGCCAGGGTGGTTAGAAGTGGGCTTGGGAGCGATCCGGACACTAGCAAAGAGTTCGGTAAATTACTAAATTGAAAAAAATCACAAATTTGATAAAAGAGTTTGAAAAAAAGTTCACGAATTTAAGGAAATATTTACGAATTTGAAAAGTTCACAGTTTTAAGAAAAGGTTCAAGATTTAAAAATAGTTTGTGAATTTTGAAAAAAAGAAAATAAATAAAAAATAAAAAGACAGGGGAAACGAAAATAAAAATAAAAATACGGCATTTCAAAATTGTTCCTGCTTTGTTCAGTAAAAGTTTGAAAAAAAAATTAGAAAATATTTCACATGTATGAACGCTGTTGTGTTTTCTTATGTATTTGGCGCCACAAATTTCCACAAGAAGTGGTGGGTGAAGTGGTTAGCAACGCGTGCCTTTTAAGTGTGAGGTCTTCTGTTCGAATCCTCATGAGCTCACCCTTTTCTTCTATTTCTACCTCTCTTTTATTGTTTAGGGTTGCCTACGGAAGCACAAGTTTGGGGAAAATGGAGTGTGCGCGGCGCATTTTGTTTGAACGATCCTATTACAATACTGAGAGAGATAGATTTCAATCTAGAATAGGCATGACAATTAAAGTAGTAGATTCAAATTCACCCGCAAGAGTCCTCCTTGTACACAGAGAGGAACGGTTTAGGAAACTGTAAATCGATACAAATAAAGAGCGTGGAACAGTAATAGTAATAGCTGAAATGTGTAATACTAGAAAGCAAAGCAGAGCAGGGCAGAGCAGATACCATACTGGTCAGTTTATTCACGCTAGTAATGGATCTTCAGGGCATGGTGTTGATTCATTAGCCAGACGATGGTTAAGAGCTCACCACCACAGCTGAGCTGCTTGGCATGGGAATCCTTGCTGCATTCTTTTGACGTGAAGGAGAGAAGACGTAACCATGAAGAAAGAATCAGCTGCAACATATAATGGAGGTGATTTAATTGTTTCCTGTGTTCTTTAATTTCCTCTCGTGCCTCATCAGTGAATACCAGTATGAAATCTTCAAGTCTGCGAACAGATTGGACCTTGGAGCGTATCCCGACAGTTGCTGAATGCCGTCCAGAATCATAAGTTGCGGGATCCAGCTCATGTAACAGCTTCAAGGCCCAGTCAGCACCAAGCATGAGAGTTTCATTTCTTTCCTGGCCACTGTCAACCGAAGTCTCATACATCTCTAGAAGGATGATGGCAAGCTCGGCCTCTCTTGTTGTTTGTGAACCGCTGGATGGTCTTCCATGCCATATTCTCTCCAAATCGAGGCACACCTTTTTGTAGTCGCTGGCCTCGTGACCTGGTGGCAATACCATGTGCTGGCGTTCAGCCAGGAGGAACATCATGTAGTCTGATAGAGCTCGGATCTGCTTCTCATATTCCGCTGATGCTTCATCTTCTATCCTTGGCGACGGATGCTTGCACAAGAGGAAAATGTCTGTGGCGACGTGGAATGCAATGAGGTTCCTTTCGAAACTATAGTTCTTGGCATTAGACCTCATATAATCACCGAGTTCACTTGATGGATGCCTCTTGACAATATAATAAATATCGATATCATAATGAAGATAGGTTTCCAACAACTGATCCTTGACATTCATCATCCACTTCCTCGGTCCAGCGCGAAGAGAAAACAACTTCTCGAGCCGGCCCCGAGGAGGAGGAGGAGGAGTAGAGAACGCCTGCAACAAGTTTCGCTGTCCGACGCCCGAGCTCGGCAACAACCTGTGCCCACTTGGTCCGCTTCTCAGTGACAGCCGCGACAGATCCAGACAGACGAGGAAGCGACGAAGAAAATACCATGATTGCTTCCCAGCCAGAATAGCCCGACCACCTGCCTTCTTCAGCCAGCGATGGCGACCTTTGCTTTCTTCTTCTTCGTCTTCCTCTATATCAACCAAGAATGCATATGTCCATGTAGACCCTAGTGCTCTCAGCAGCCATCTCAGATCCAACATCAGGGTACCAACAAGCAAGATGTATGTGACCACCAGATCTGCACTCACCATGGCCTGGCCCAGTTTATGGTGGAAGAGATAGAGCGCGGTGGAGGTGGCGAGCGGCGAGAGGACACGGATGGTGTAGCCAGCCCAAGTGTGTACCACGCTTGCCTTGGTGTACAAGATGTCGTACATGAGTGACGCCTCCATCTCCACCACCTTGCTCACCTCCTTCCAACCAGAATAAGAACTCAGATAACCACCACTGTTGACTTCATTCTCAGCGAAGGCACCCATGATGATACTGAGGTGGCCGTGAGCTTGAAACAGGGCGTCATCATTATCCCACTCTTGTTGGAAGCGCCGTACACCCTTTTTCTCGTTTGAGCAGCGAATGTTGGCAAAGGAAGCTCGGTATAGTGCAACTGCCCTCTCCGCAAACTTATAGGAACCAAAGAAGAGCATGATGAAGAAGGCTGCGCGCAGAGCCCCATCGCCGTGCATAAATCCTTGATTGTATGAGCCATAGATAGCTCCTCCAATTTGAACGATGAGACCGACGATGCGGGGCACCGACAGCCCTTTGTTCTCCAAGGCATAGCTGGTGATGTTGTCCGGGCGACCAAGGTGGAGCAGGAGAAACGGCGCCCAGAACGCAAACATCAGCTGCTCTCTATACGCGGTCGCGATGTCGACCAACTCCTTCAACTGCTGCTCGCTATACACAGTCGCGGTGTCACCCAACACCTTCAGCTGTTGCTCGCTGTTTGCGGTGTCGAGGAACACCTTGCCGAGGGCGAATGGCGTGCCATACTTGGTGAAGTAGTACGCCAACCACACAAGAAACCTCCGCACGCCGGAGTCCCTACGCCGACGGATCCCGGCTAATAGGGCCAGGGTAAGATGCGCAGCGAAGCTCAAAAGAACCAGGGCCCGCGTCAGCCACAAATTCATCCACTCCTGAGTCTCCTTGCCAATCCAAAATCCAGCCATACCCAATAACCCTCCTGCACTCAAATGATCTAGGTTAATACATGCAATCATCTACTGCTAGATCAACTCGTTTGCTAGATGAACCAGTTTGTGCTGTATCTACATGCTACAGAGATTATGATACAGTACTGATTAACGTATCACCGTGAAGGCCGACGAACTACAGGTTGGATTGGTCTCAAGTTCAGAGTCACAACTGGAGATATAAATCTGGATAAAAGAAGAGAGTTGGGGTGAGCAAGGAGGAAGAATACGTTGCACAAAAGCATGATGTCATTGTGTTGCTCATCTAATAACGTTTTATTTAATGTGCTTTCTGGTCGATACTAACACTACAATCTTGTGGTGTATTTATGGCACATAGCAACTACCAACTGATTCATGAATTACACTATCATATACTACCTCCGTCCAATTACGAAACCATTATATTTTGTGCCAAATTTTGATCATAGATTGAACCAACAAAATGTTCAGGCATGTCACAAAAAATTATATCATTGAAAACTATGTTCAAATGCGAATCCAACGATATAATTTTTGTTAACATGCATTAATATTTTATTAGTTAAATCTTTGATCGAACTTTGACACAAATTACAAAGTAAACAAATAAACTAGGACGGAGGTAGCACGTACAAGAGTGTACAACTACTCTGCTACAAATAACGAGCAAACAAAGAATTCCTCCACTGTCTATTACTCGTGCTATTCTTTGACATCCGACAAGATAGAGTGAGCAAACAAAATGTAGAAAAGGGGATTAAAAGATCCACATACACAAGGGGCAGATCGAAAGAAAATGAAAGGAAAGGTAAGGGGAATAGGCGAATTGAAGCTTGCCTTGCCTGCAACGAATGAACCTCAAGCCGGGTGAACTGAAGGTTGACGGGATTTGTTCAGCATGGGATGCAATGTGATATCTTGCTACTGGAGGAGGACATCACAGGGACTGGGTGTGGGAGGATTGGGGATAGACTGTAAGACGGGGATGGGAAAACAGCAAAGGGAGATGAGATGCAGAGAGAGGTCTTGTCCAGTCATGACTTGCTCCAACGCCTTTATAGTCGGCTCACCCAGTGCTTTCCGGGAAACTCCAGTACCGCGTGGGTCATGGTACCGTGGACGAGGGTCGTCGCCTCCCAGCTTAGGTCTACTATATCCTCTCTCACACACGGTTTCCCTCGCCAGTCTCACACGGTTTGCTGCACCCCTGGACACACAATCGAAACATATCTTCGGTCTCCTTGCACGCAAGTACGAAGGCACTTGGGTCAGGTCCCTGGTTTTGCCTTTTTATTTTGGCTTCCGATTGTTAAACTTTTATATAAACAAACAAAAATTCCAATTTTTTTTTTCATATCCTTGTTTCTCGTGACCAGCATTAAACAATATCCATTTTGAATATATTTTGCCGACTTAAAAATATATATTAATTTTCAATGTTGGTGCAGAGAGAGGTAGTGTCTTTTTTAACTCTGGAGAGCGAGGTAGTAGGTGAGATTCAGATCTCTTCTCTTCTTCAATAACCGGTCGTGGATTCACAATATGCCTCTTTTGTTTCCAGTATTTAAAGACGGCCAGACATCTTTTTTGAGATAACCATGAAAAAGTATACCGACAAAGTGACCCCTCATCAACACCAAACTAACCATATTGAAGGCATAATCTAGAGTGAGCATCAGTAGGATGCTATTTCCTTGAAAGTTGCACTTACAACAAGAGAAACACATGCTCTCACACAAAAGCAAGGTCTGGACTGACATAACATAATCAGCTGTGGATTCATAAGATGCCTCTTTGTTTTCATGCATTTGTACACTTTATGCATGCCTGGAATATTAACACTCAACTTGCTACACAAAACCTACTCACACTAAAGCGTGACTTTGGGAGTTCCAAAAGCAATTCCATGCATGGCCAGAAGTAAAGCGGATCTGGAACCCGTTTTCATTTTATAAACACATTTACATCCACAATGTATATGATGGATATCTTCTTCTTCTTCTTCTTCTTGCAATGCATCGTCATACTTCCATTTCAAGGCCACAAAAGTGCAACCCTCTCTCTGAGTCTGAATCCGCAAGCACTTGCCAGGGCAACCTCTTACGAAAATGTGCTCGTAATGGTAAGTTGGACCATAGTCCTCCCTCCGTTGTGCGATACATGGGTCTGAGTTGTCAGCGAGAACAAGGAGTTGAGAAGGGTCTATGGAATGTGCTCGTAACAAGAATGTACAGATTTCTGTGAAATTAATGCAATAGGTAATGTCTTGGTGCAGCGAAGATAACATGGAAAGATTCGTACAGATGAAACATCTGCATGTGTACTCGTCTTGCCTGCCGAAAGCTGGTTGCAAAGCCTGCCCCGGTTTTTCAGACACGCTGCTTGATTACTTTTTATATCTTATGGTTACAAATGTACCTTGTCATGATGTTACTTAATTGTGGTAATTATGTCGCCGGACAGTTATGAAAAATAAACAAAGGGTTGTGTTGCCGTTCCATTATTTTACTTTGTTCTCTTCACCTTTCTAAAGACATTATGGCGGTCTATTTAATGGAAATCGACGAGAAGAATCGTTGTTTTTTTCTTTAAAAAGATAAATACCTAGCCACACCGTTTCACTTGCTCTGTCTTCATTGCCCTGTTTCTTCTCCTTATCAAAGTCTCAGCATAGGAAAAGCTGTTTGGAGCTATCAGCAGCTACTGTAAGTTGCATTCTTGAAAGGGGTTTAGTTTCAGTACACTATATACTGGAGAAGGAGATCACTGGGAGGACTGGGGATAAATTGCAGCATGGGTTGAGAAAACAGGTAGGGAGATGAGATGCAGAGAGCAGAGGTAGTAGTATTTTGTAACTCTGCAAAGAGAGGTAGTAGGTGAGATTCAGATCTATTTTCTTCTGCAATAATCGATCATGGATTCACAAGATGCCTCTTTTGTTTCCAGTATTTTAAGAAGGCCAGACATCTTTTTAAAGATGAATTTGAAAAGGGATACCGACATTGTTTTTCTATACCGTTTCTCAACAATTCCTCATCAACACCAAACCTACATATTGACAAATTGAAGGCATAATCTAGAGTGAGCATTAGCCGGATACTTACTTGGAAGCTGCTTGGAGGGGTAGAGAAGCACATGCCCTCACACGAAAAAAATAGGTCTGGAGTGACATAACGTAATCGGTCGTTGATTCACAAGATGCCTCTTTGTTTCCATGCATGTATACACGTTATAAATGCCTGAAATGCTGACCCTCAACTTGTGACACAAAACCTACTCAAACAATATGATTGATATCTTCTTCTTCTTCCAATGCATTGTCGTACTTACATTTTAAAGGCCACAAATTCATTGCAAAAAAATGCTAAATTGTTTCAACTTTTATGGCCTGCTAAATCAACAACCAGCTTCACCGATAAAAAAAAACATTTTATGTTAAAAAGCTTCAATCCGTATAGACATATAGAGTAGAAGTTTGTACATGCTTTTTTTGTGTATTTAGAGATGCCACACCGGTTGTACGGGGCTTGAGGGCTCCTACTAATTGATGTTAGATCCGTAAAATACTACTCCCTCTATAAACTAATATAAGAGCGTTTAGATTATTCGAAATTGATGTACACACGACATGGTATGGCCGATGTGCAGCCGACGCAGACTCTACACCGTGAGATTGACATGAATCTAATTAACAAACGGCCTGATGGGCAACGTCGTCTGAGTATCGTCTGAAAGCATCGGCTGCATAGCAATGCTCTAGATTATTTTTGGCAGCCAACCGGTACGGTGCTATCAGGCATCCAATATGCAGGCCACTCACAGAAATATGCTGGTAATGGTAAGTTAGACCCTGGTCCTCCCCCGTTGTGCGTTACACAGGTCAGAGTTGTCAGCGAGAACAAAGAGTTTATATGGAACCGGCATGTTAAGATTTGTTTAGTCACCCGTAAAATTAATACAATTAGTTGCTGCCTTGGTGCATCAGAAATAACGTGGTAAGATTCCTACGGATGAAACATCTGCATGTGTATTCGCGTTGCCGAAAGCTGACGCCAAAGCATACCGTTTTTATTTCGTTTTTTATAGAGGACACTTTGCTTGATTATTTTTTGTTTCTTACGGTTACAGATATACCTTTTTATTTGAAAAGGAGGAAGACCCCAGGCCTTTGCATCTGAATGATGCATGCAACCACTTTATTAATTATTAACACAAGACCTTACAAAGTTATATAACAGTAAGACTAAAGCCACAGTCTAGGCAACATCTGTCGGTACTCCTATCAAATTGATGAAGGGATGCTGATAGTCTGGGCCTAATACCAAACAGACCTCGCAGCCAAACCTAACATCTAAGACCCGAGGTCCCAACCAGGATGCCTGACGGGTATGGGGCACCCACCAGTCTGACGCACTCTTCAAGCTGGACGCCTGCCGGGTATGAGGCTGCCGCAGCCATGTGCCACCAATCCGTCTTTAGTGATGTACCGCTGCATGTACCTTGCCCTGTCTAGCTGCCGTCGACACCGCCACGACGCCAGACAACGCCACCATCCTGCGCTCGTCCATCATTACACGCCCACCGGCGAGACCCCGCTGCTCCATGCCGCTGAGACCCGCTGTCGATGTGTCAGATACCACGCCGCTCCTCCTCTTGTCCCCTCCAGCCAACACTTGCTCCAAAACGATGCCGCCAGGAGGGATAACGACATCGAAACGTCGCCATCGTCCGATCCATTAGATCCAGATCTAGGGTTTCCCCCGGAACCTTCCGATCAGGTTGACATGACCTGCAACGACGATGCCTCGAGAAGGGAACGACGTCCGAGACGCCGCCATCGTCCGCCATGACCGCAGTCAGGCGCGATTTTCATCGGAAGCCACGTCGTCCCGATCTCGCGGTTGGCTGGAACCGAGCGGTGCCCGCCGCCGAACCGGTGACGCCGCCGCCGATCCGGTCACGCCACCGCTGTGCGACGCCCCCACCAGCTCCGCCGCACCGCGCCACCTCCTCCTAGCCCAGCCGTCCCCGCCTACAGGAGACCAGCCGGACGAGGCGCCCCTTGTCCCCGAACAGCTGACCCGCGCCGCCGCCATGAGGACCAGAGGAAGGAGGGAGTGCCCCGCCGCCGCCCGCGCCGCACGGGCTTTGCCCGATGGGCGCACTCCGGCGACGGCGAGGGGAAGGAGACGTTGACGAGAGGGAGTCTCCGGCGACCGATCTAGATCTCCCGAGACGTGCGCGCGGGGCGCGCCGCGGGAGGCAGAGCTTGTCAAGCTACTCGTGGAGGCAGAGGAGGAGGAAAATAAATCATTTGGCCAGGCCACCCCGCACGACGAGGTCGGTCGTCTCCTCTAGTGGGGTGATCGATATTCCCTCTGACTCTTCCGACTCTTAACCACCTTGAATGTTTAATTACTAGTACAAATGCCCGTGTGTTGCAACGGGCAAAAAATATCAAAAAACCTATTCTGGCGTGCTAGTACGCGCCACTTTTTGTATCCAACTGTAACAAACATCACAAATGGCAGAAGATAACATTACACAGATCTACTCCAATGGCCACGCCATTGCTCTGATTGGAGTTTGCCATGAATGCAACAGGGAAAAATGGTGTGAATTCAAACTTAGTGATAATTGTTAGATGTCTCACATTTCGCAAAACCAGCTCCACGTGTCACTTCTTATATAAAACTCTTACAAACATCACAAAATAATGTAACCCTCACCTCCAATGACAATGTGAAAGTAATTTTATTGTACCAAATCCTTCCAGAATTCAACTAAAGGAACATTACAAATAGCTATATTCAAGAATGGAGGAAAATATTGATCGAAGTATGAAGGAAACCTTTGTCAAACTTGGGAGATATGTTTGCTTAAAAATAGATAATGGCCACCATTATTCAGATATAAATTTTAGTAGCAACATACATTTTACTTTACATATCATGTAGCCAGCAATGTGTTTGATATTCAGTTAGGATATTGTTTAACAATACCTGCAGGTGTAAGAGAACATAAAAACAGTGTGAGCTTAAGTTGGGTTTAACCCACCTTACCAACATAATTATTTCTATCTTTATTAGGTGGACCATGGACTTTAGAGTCATTTATATCTAGGGGTGAACCACCATGGGCATGCCGTTGACCTAAAAGACAGATGATTTGATATCTTGACACACATCTACAACTGTGAATGAGGTGCAATACTCCACCACTGAAATGAAATCAAAAGATAAAATTAGCAAAGCTAGAGGATTAGCATATATCTCCAGTGTCGAGAATAATTCTGCAAAGCAAAAGAAAAGGAGATCATGCTATCAACATACATAGCTTGATGCCACATAAATTAACATGTTTAACCCTCACACACCCTGATCTTGAATGTATTTTGTTGCTGCATAAATATGAACAGAATGAATCAAACAAATCAAATAATCCTAAAGAATTAAGAGCCAACAATAGGCACACGATCGTGGTGCTGACATAACGACTGTTTTAGTACCAAATATATTCAGTGGGAAACTTTTGACTTCATAGAGAATGGAATGGGCATGGCGGGGGTCTTCTCATACAGCTGATACCTTCTTGCCTTCTCATTTGGGACCTGAAAAGAAACAAGAAAAAAAATTGTGGCCATTAAAATCATTTACAATGTCAACTAAAAATATAGTCTCCCCCATGACTCCTTACCAGAGAGTAGATGCTCCAAATGTATTAAGAACTTATTGTCCAACATTACAGTGATATAAGCAAAATCCAGGAAATTACTAAAGATTTTTTTTACTCTTCTTGGAAATCAGATAAGCTTGTTTGGATGTAGCAGAACTTATGTCCAACATTACAGTGATATAGACATGTTATCAAAGTAATGCTACTGACACGCCGATGCGTGCGGCAATGGATATAAGCTGAGGCAATATATATGCTCATAGAGAGAGAATCCTTGAAAGGGATGTTCTACAGTCTAAAAATATCATTAGTTCTCTCATGTATCTAAAAATATATAAAACAAATAATGGAGGTTTCATCCAGATTTCAATTCTTACCATTGGAAGTAGCTTAGCTTTCACCCCAGACGTTCTGTCATATGATAACCTATCCAAGAAAAATCAAAACTTTCTTCAACCTACTTTTCGTAAAGAAGCGTGAAATTTTACAGCAAAAGTTCCACAAGCACATACATGGCACTTATATTTGCATATTCACAGAAATGGAGAATGATAAAAACAGGAATATTTTAGGCTGACAGTCCGACACTATGTCCGATGCGGTTCAGATGCATGTATTTCTATGGCTAGATATGCATATAATTTTACATATACACTGGGAATGTGCATCTGCCCTGCTACCGAAGTGACCATTCTACGTTCCCTATCAAAGTTGTGCTTCTGCCAGGCATTTGTGGGAACATATGACATGCATAATGCATGATAAATGAAGCAAAACAAGAGGACTGGAGATTAAAGTGAGAATGATTCCTATATTTTCATAAGTTTCTAAATTGCTCCCAATCCCACAAAAATAAAATAGGAGATACTCCTTTCTCTCTGTAATACCTTGATGTAGAATGTTACTAACCACTTGCTGATTTTTGAAATAGGTATACAACTACTGGCTTCAATGTTTTCCATTGACTCCGCATATATACACATCGGTAAACTGTACATTGGTACGCACTGCAAGTGCAACATATTTGATGTGAAACTGAAACTACACACTTCAGAGAAGAAGATTAAGAATAGCACAGAACCACATGACGTGAGACATCTATGAGTTCCGCTTCAGCAACAATCATGCCTCCCATGCCTGCCTCTTGCAAGGTTAGCTTCAGTACGTACCTCAAGCGGAGAACCGGCAGATTGAGTTACGGCAAAGTGTGGAGCATCGGGCGGACGGCGGGCGAAATCAGCTGAGGCAAGATTGAACAGCAATGCCGAGCACGGAACTTGCGATGACATTGATCCGAGCTTGCATGGAGAGTTGCGGCTCCTCCTTCCGCTTCCCACGTGGTGCCCAATGCCGCAGGTAGGACCTTGTGCATGGGAAGCCAACGGCACGCAGTCGACATTAGATCAAAACAGCGGAGAGAGGACCCGGTCCGGTGGAAACAACACTGGCCATGGTTTTCCAAAGGCATGTACTGCAACATAATCATGGGCACTCGTCACTTCTGAATCCATATACCGCTGCAACAGTTTTTATCTGCAGCCAAGACAGATTCACTGCTTGCTTATCATGGAAATTCTCAGAACAACAACTACGCTGACAGGCACGATGACACCAGCCCCTTCACCAACCATGGAAACACAATCGTCTTCTTCCGCATGGGTTGTATGACGGCTGGCTGCCGCGGGCGCTCAACCTGTCGTCCATGATGCGGAGTTTGCACCACTCGAGGGATTTGAGTTTTCGAGCACCACGACGCTCGCGAGCCAGAGACCGGCCACCACATCAGCTAGCCGCCGGCCGTCGTTCAATTAGCAATCGAGGGACCATGAAGCAAGGCACTAATCCACAGAACCGCACGAGGGGCGGAAAAATCGAATCTTTGGGCCGCCTACCAATTAAGGAACAAGAGCAGTGGCCAAACCCGAGGAGACGCTCACCTGGGCGAGAACCGCCGTGAAGGACATCTCCCCAGCGGCAGCACGAGGTCCTGCACGTCATCACCGTCGCCCTTGCCGTTGGCTTCACCGCCCTCTCCTCTCCGAGCGGGCAACAGTCGCCGGCGCTGCCGCAGGTGAATCCACTTGTGCGGCCGGGAGCGCCAGGAGGCCAAGCCGGTAGAGGACGCGGAGGAGGAGGCCCTGTCGTCCTCCGGGGAGTCGCTGGCGATGTGGGCGGCCCCGTCCATCAAAAGGGAGCCCGCTGGAGTTCAAGCCCCGCCGCCTAACCTCCTCCCGCGCCTCGTAGATCGCCTCCACGCCGTCCCCGGAACAGGATCCGGCCCCTGCCTTGCCTCCCCGACCGGATCTGGCCGGAGAGCCGCCGCCGCGCCCGGCGTCGTCTGCATAGCGGCCCCATCTCGCTCGGAACCGGCTTGGAGCGCCCGGACCGACTAAGTTATTTTACCGGTCCTGGTATGTACTGGTGGCCAATGCACCATCCATCATTTTTGTCAAGATCTGTGCATATCTTATACTCTATTTCCAGATATTAGATTGAACATAGCAATACATATACTGATGTCAGATATTGTTAGCTTTACAGAAGAGAGAGAAAGTTAGAGTGGAGAGACCGGTGCATGCATGCATGCATGCATTCTCTCAAGCCATACATATGAGATGCTTTTATTTTTCTCCTCATATTTTTAATGATTCATATCTTTTGAACCAAATGTCTATTATTAAAACTTTTTATATATTTGAATTCGTGGTGACAAGACCTTCAGAAAAAGATCAATTTTGGATATGTTTGAAATATATTTTATTTTATGTATTTCAATTTTATTTGAATTCACTTTCATCAAACATTAGATTGTTTCACTATGTCATAAAAGTTTTTTCTAGTGTTTCACTCATTTTCATAAACTCGAATATGGAACTCACAGAGACACGGATATATTTGATACGACAACATTTTTTCTAGCTTTCCTAGTGTTTTGCTCAGTTTTCACAAACTGGAATATGGAACTTACAAAGTTTTTTCTAGTGTTTCGCTCATTTTCAATCATTTGAATAAACATATTTCACTCATTTTCAAAGATAGATTTAGGCCCATTCAAAATGATGGATATCACTCATTCAAAAATTTATTTCAAACATTTCACAAAACTGATTGCACTCATTGAATCAAACAACACATTTCACTCATTTGATACAACTGATTTGAGTCGTTTCAACTGAAAGAGATACATGTTTCAATAATTTGAAAAGCTAATTTCACTCATTTGAAAGTAAAAATATTCTTGTTTCAAGAAGCTGATATATGTCACAAAAATAAACTTAAATTATTTCATAAAACTACTTCACTCATTTGATGTCACTTGTTTCAAATAACTCATTTCAATTATTTCAAAAAAACCGATTTCACTGAATTGAAAAGAAAAAATCACTCGCTTCATTAAACAGATTACGCTCATTCCAAAAATTATATTTCACTCATTTCAAAAACGATTTCACTCATTCAAACAATGATTTCATTCAATTCATAAAATTGGTTTCATTGAATTCAGAAAACATATTTCAGTTAATTGAAATAACCCATTTCATAAAACTGATTTCACTCGTTACAAAATATATCTCAAAAACTAATTCCACTTTGTATTTATGAAATATATTCAAATGTATTTCAATCATCTCAAAAGTTAGTTTCAAATGTTTGATATATAAATTTTAACTTGAAATAAGTGAAATTTAAATGAAATGAAAAAACAATTTCAGTCACTTCATAAAATAGATTTCACTCATTTATAAAAAAATTGTAATAATCTGTCTCACATGTTTTAAAATAACTAGTTTCACATTTTCTGAATAAGAAGTTAAAAATATTTCACAATGATATTTGTTTCATATGCATGAAAACAGAATGTACTCATTTGAAAATTTTGGTTTCGCTCAAATACTTATTTCGTGTATTCCAAAAAACATGTTTCACTCATTTGAAATGTTGAAATTAAAAGATGTTTGAACGTATTCAAGATTGATCTTGTTCTGAAGGTCTTGGCATCAAGAGTTCAAATATATAAAAAAATTCAAAAATCAAGTTGCAGTTTAAAATATATGAATGAATGAAACTGTCAAAGAGAAAATAAAGGGCATGAATTAGTCTGACATGTGATGCACCTTCAGTACGTGAGAATGAGGAGAGATAATGGACCATGCATGCATCAAGTATAACTATATTGCTGACATGGACCCCTTTCATTTGACATTGATTTGACTATTAATAAAAATACAAGAGATAGACTCTCATTATACACATCTAAATATTGTATGTGGGCCTCCCTATGGCACGGATCACTTCGCATTTGAGTGGCAGATGGTTTGCCGGTAGGTACCGTATCCGGTAAAAAGAGGTCTGCGGCGCCCGGACTCAGGAGGAAAGAGATGGTGATGGACAACGGGATGATTATGTAAAATATGAGGTATTTTTATGTAAAACATGCTGAGCGAAATGTTATTCACTTAATCATGGACTGCGGGTTGATTACCCAAAAGTACAGGGACTTTTTTGCAAAAGTACTAACGATGGACGACCAGAAGCAATCGTTGGTTTATTAGTAGGGATAGATGGTTCGTGCAATGTTAATGTAGTACCGTTATCAAAATATGGAACGAAGCAGTTTAACCTCATGTTCGAAATGAATTTGTGTGGGAAAAAGTGGGTTTAAAATTTTATGGACTAAAATTATAGGGGATCTGCTAGCTGCGAAACAATTACTTCATAAAACAAATTCAGTAAAGTAGGATAGAGAGCACTTTTGGCAGTTTTAGTATAGGAGATCTGCTACGCATTCCCTTATATCTATAAAATACTAAAATTTGAATTATTATTATTTTGTTTGAATGCAACTTTTGGAAAATGTGTGATGTGCTGATAACGGTAAGTTGAAAAATCAACGGAGTAAGTTGAGCAATGCAGGCCACTCATGGAAATGTGCTGGTAACGGTAAGTTGGTTCCTGGACCTCCCTCCATGGTGTGATACGTAGGTCGGGGTTGTCAGCGAGAACAAGTGTTAGATACATCCGTATCTAGGTAAATGTAAGACAAGAATTTTGAGACGGAGGGAGTAGTTGAAAAGGGTCATTTACGGTGTCGATATGTGACCAGGATGTTAAGATTTGTGTAGTCCTCTGTGAAACTAAATGCAGTTAGTTAATGCCTTGGTGCAGCAGAAATAGCGTGGAAAGATTCCTACGGATGAAACATCTGCCTGTGTATTCGCGTTGCCTAAAGCTGACGCCAAAGCATACCGTTTTTACTTCGTTTTTTATAGAGGACACTTTGCTTGATTACTTTTTGTTTCTTACGGTTACAGATATACCTTTTTATTTGAAAAGGAGGAAGACCCCAGGCCTGCAATATGGATGTATTAAACCTTTACACATGGAGCACTTTGTTATTTTTTGCTCTATTTAGTTTAAGTCTGTCTACACAACATCTATTCCATTATATTAATTTATATCTAATGTTGACGTCTTCCTATGTAATATATTCAAACTAGATTATCAAATAAATAAAGATCCATGAATACCACTCTGCTAGAGTCTTCAATTTATTCTATTGAGTTAATTCTCATATCAAGAAACTTATCAAACCCAATAAATTTACAAAGAGAAAATGTACGATAATTTCACATGTTATACAATAATATATATTGTGAAATATAGGCTACCAAACGTTCACATAGTGAAGATCTCATCATTGGATAAACATGCGCCGAGCCACCTGCCGGCTGGAGCAAAGACTCTATACCACTTCATCACAAGCACTAATTCAACAGGAGTCTACACTAGGATGATCTTATCTGCCATGAGCTTCTATGTTTCTTTCATCTTATTGCAACAGCATCATCGTGTACCATTTATTCTGTAGAACGTGCCATGTATGGCAAGAATAAACGATCCTTATAAAAGAATGTACTATCAACGTGTGAAACATGTAGCCAACGTGATGGAATAAGTATGCTTCTTTCCAACATATCTTCCTACGTCCACATTTTTACGTACATGATTCTGTCTTTTTAAACTAATAACACTTATTATAGGCAGTTAACACAGTCCATATATGGACAAACCGTATTGACAGGTGCGGCGTGCCGCTGCACGGGCTCTGCTAGTTCAAAGCTAAGCGTCCTTTCATGTCTACTTCCTTGGTCTAGGTTTATTAGTTCTCTTCGTATTTTGAATCAAAGTTTGATCACATATATTCATGCACGACAGACGATGTAGCGTGCGCAACGGTGGCTAGATCTATTACCTCCATCTGGGTTCACTCATCCCTCATATTTCGGGTCATATTTTGACCATAAGTTTAACTGCTAGTAAAATTTATGTTATATGCAGCAAAAAATAATACAGTTAGTTTTGTTGATTATCTTGCCTAATTGCATACTACTTCCCCAATTAATTTTCTAAAATGTCTTATTTAATTGTATCATGGTGCTGATTTTTTGTTTCCTCATAAAGTCTGTCCCGTCCAAATTCAAATCCTGAATCCGCCACCGTGGGAGGATTGGGATAAATTGCAGCTTGGGATGACAAAACAGAAAAGTGAGATGAGATACAGAGCGAGGTACTACAATATGTTTCCAATATTTTAGGACCGTTGGGCATCTTTTCCATATTTATATGTTATATAAAGCTGAAAAGGCTACTGACATATGTTTTTCTTATATCGTTTCTCAAGAACTCCTCGTCAACACCAAACCGGCCATATTAATTTAAGACATAATCTAAAGTGAGCATTAATCGGATGCCATTTACTTGGAAGCTGCGCGGAAAAGTAGGGAAGCACATGCTCTCACACAAAAGCAAGGTCTGGGTTTGGTTTGACATAACATAATCGGTCGTCGATTCACAAGACGCCTTTTTGTTTTTGTTCACATCAGAGCAAATCTAATAGTATCTACATTCACCGTAATGCACCTAACGTTTTGGAGTCTAGCACCGCAAACTGAGAGTCATCATATCTTAGCCTATAAAATTTGGGACCCGCCTGTCAACGAGAGATGCTTTTCCCCAATCTTCCGTCCAGCCTCACGTGAGGTGGGGGGCCACTGAAGTTTTCTTCGAACTACATGATTTTGGTGATGGAGTGCGCACCAACAATTTACCCATGATGCCAAATATAAATGTTGGGAGGCCAAATATGCAAGAACCTTCAGTATAAAATGGTGATAGCCACCCATATAAAGACTCCGCTAGAGCGTACTTTTGCCTCCTTACCTTCGATATTGCCAATTTTATTTTGTTTCTCATATTGCCAGTTATTATGAATCACATAGCAACTCTGTTAAAGTTGATCTTATGCATGCCTGAAATGTTAACCCTCAACTTGTGACACAAAAACTACTTCCCTAAAGTGTGACTTCGGTACAATTGCCAAAAGAAAAGCGGAACACTTCATTGTCTAACAGTTGTACAATAATCTTTGTCTCAAAACAAAAGTTGTACATTAAGCAATCCAACTATACACAGGACACTTCATTGTCCAACAGTTGTACAATATGCATACTGATTTCGTTCTACTAACGAACAACTAAATGTGAACTGTGGGACAAAAATTACATGACATCCATCGTATGTATACCAGGGATATCTCTTCTTGCAATGCATCCTCATATTTTTCTATTTCAAGGCAATAAATATATTTCAGTTACAATACAACGGCCTTCGGGTCTGAATGAGTTGGTTTAGGTAGCTCAAGTAATTGAGATCCACAAGTGATGTTGCACTTTGTCGGTGCAACTATTTATGAAAATTCAACAATGCATTCTGAAATACATTTAAAAAAATGTGTTAAACGGTACATCCATTTGTGGCCTGCTAAATCAGTAAGCAGTTTCGCTGATAAAAGACGTATTTAGAGTAGCGATTTGCACATGCCTCCAAATATTTTTAGATCAGTTCAAATGGTTAGGTTCCTTATGTTTGAACCATTCCATAAGAGTTTAAGTCCCAGACTTGATACTGGTGCTTGCATTTTCCCAAATTTATTTTAGGTTTTCGGCGGTGTTTTTCTTTTTTTTGATAGTGCTACGGCGGGCTTACGCCATCCTGAACCATTTTTATTATAGATAAGATTGAGATACAATATGACAGTTACAACAGATATCACCCGACACATAGGAGAAGGAACCAGGAACAACAGAATAGAAGATGGAACAAGGAACAACAGAAAAAGAACCAGAAGCAACAGAAGCGAGCTACGACAAGCAGCCAACACCAAGAACTTAGCATCCATCACCACCAGTGTACCGAGAAGAGCGGGAACTAGCTTTGTTGGATCCGTCGAAAGGACATCCGCCACCGAGAAGACGTAGAGAAGAAGTTGCCTGCTACCATGCGATCTCTGCACCTTGAAGAGCTAGGAGATCGTAGCCACCATCGAAGAGCATCCTGCTACCTAGGAACGTCGCGGCAGAGAAAGACACAGACTGTGCCGAAGGGCAATTTTCCGCTGAGATAGTCCTACACCTCCTCTGAGCCACACCACGGCCACCATCACAAATAGAGAGAACCATAGCTCTAGGCAGGCCACCAAACCACAAAAGCCATCGAAGGGTGCCGAATACCGAGACCTCACCGCTGCCACGAGCCCCAGAAAGAGAGGTCAACCATCAGCATAGGATGGCCAAGGTACTGGTCGCCGCCACAGAGCACCTCCACCGCCACCGCCCTACAAACCAGCAACCTGAACCAACACTCCAACCCAGACATCAGACGACCAACCACGGATCCCTGGCTCCTGAAACGACACCCCCAAGGGGGAAACAACATTGAAGATGTCGTCGTTGTCCGATCCAGAGAAGGATTTGAGACTTTCGCCCGAAGCACAGAGAAATAGCTGACAACGGTAGCTCCCCAATGATGCCTTCACGAAGGGACATGGCGCCAGGAGACATCGTCATCACCGTTGCCGATGAAGTCGGCAATAGGCTTTCGCCCGAAGAATCCCTGTCCGGCCGACTCCGCAAACGCTGGCCGCCCGAGTCTGGCAGCGCTAGACCTTCCCTTCTCCTGCCAGTCCACGGCAAGTGTCCCCACTTGGTCTAGCAAGAGTCGTCTGCAAACACAGCCGCTCACCTCGAGCACCTGCACAGACAGAGTTGGTTCTGCCTCGGCTGCCACCTGCACCCAAACCCTCACTGCCGTCCACAACGCGACACCACCACACGCCTACCCCGCCTACGGCAGCCACCACCGACCCCCCAGCCGCATCCATGGAGAGCACGACGTTCCCTTCAACTACGAGGTGTCTGTGATGACTGACAATTTCAAGATATGCCAGCTCAGTCTCTCGAAGGTGCTCACATGAGTAACTTGTGTGTGCGTGCACTCATAGGAATGGGTGTATGAGTATAGGAATAGGAAATCTGCTACATATGCCCTTATATCTGTAAAATACCAAATTTGAATTTTTATTATTCTTATCTTTGTATGCTGGTAACGGTAAGTTATGAAATCAAAAGAGTAAGTTGGACAACGCAGGCCACTCATGGAAATGTGCTGGTAACGGCAAGTTGGACCATGGTCCTCCCTCCGTCATGCGATACGGGGGTTAGACTTGTCAGTGAGAACAAGGAGTTGAGAAGGGTCATTTACGGTGTTGATATGTAACCAGAATGTTAAGATTTGTGTAGTCCTCTGTGAAACTAAATGCAGTTAGTTAATGCCTTGGTGCAGCAGAAATAACGTGGAAAGATTCCTACGGATGAAACATCTGCCTGTGTATTCGCGTTGCCTAAAGCTGATGCCAAAGCATGCCGTTTTTTTGTTTTTTGTGGAGGATACTTTGTTTGATTACTTTTTGTATCTTACGGTTACACTTGTACCTTGTGATGATGTTACTTACTTGTGTCAGCCTACAGGGTTTCAAACTGCCACATTTTACATCTACTAGACTAGATAGCTCGATGAAGATTAATATGGCAGCAAGGAAAAATTAGCATGGTCTTCCTTCTTCCTTGGCCGTGACATTGTGGTATAACGTGCCAGAATAAAATTAGCATGGCGCAACTTTGTAGTTAACTGCAACAAAGTTGACTCTTTATGAATGAACCGTACCAGAGTTTTTCTCCTGATAAAACTAGCATTAATTCTGTTTATGGCCTGAAATTTAACTTGGCTGATTTGAGGGTACAACTTAGCAGTGTTGTTGTTGGTTCTTAAACCCATTATGATCATGCTTCGTTTTCCAGGTGTGCCGAGCCAGCTGCTGAAAGCATATTTGCGAACTTCTCCCTCCTACTGACAGAGGACCCGGTGGAGGAACCCGACGTGGTCGACCTCGGCACTGTGTACCAGGAAGACAGAACCAAGTTCCCTTCGATAACTGGCAGCGAGGACGAGAATGATGAAGACATAGACTGGGATGACCACGTGCATTTCCCTGCCGGGGAGAAGGAAATCGGCATCTCGAAGAACCTCCGGGACATCATCCACCTGGAGATCACACTGGACGCCTTCTACAGCAGCACCTGCAAGGGCCTGTGCCTTGTCTGCGGTGCGAACCTCAACACGAGCAGTTGCAACTGCGGCGCCGAGGAGTCGTCGCAAACCAACGACGCCAGGCGGCCAGGAACTCTCAAAGACCCGCTGAAGCCTATGCAGAGAAGATGATGATGAGGCAGACATTGCATATGTAGGTATCATGTAACCTGTGTGATAGTCTCTAAGATTGTCATGGGCAAGATATGCAGCCCGGTGAAAATGCAAATACTTGATGGCGGCGATATAGGGGAACTAGACCGGCGACATTTGAGTCATGTGTCATGCTTCGCTGCACCGACGGTGCAAATCTGTTTTTCTGTTCCTTAGAAGTTCATGATTATCATTTGTATTGCCTCATCTTACTGTTCTGGAAGTAGAAACCTGCAATGCAATGCCAGGATGTTATGTTGTAGTACAAAACCTGAAATGACATGATCAAATTACCTGTATGTGCACTTATCACTGTATGTGTATGTTTTTGCTGGAACACTTGCATCTTTCAGGTTTTACTTCTTGCAAGCCAATAGGTAAAAAACTTACCTATAATTGAACAAAGACAAGTGACGAACAGAGACGGTCCAGGTGCATGTCAACACAAAACGGATAATCAGTTCGCCAGTCACAACATATAGTAATTAAGTAGACTGATGAATGAACTAGCAGACTAGATCAACTCTCAAACGAGGCTAAACAGACATAGAAGAACCCCGTTCTAGTGCTCGCCTGAGCTGATCACTACACAGGAACACAAAGAACACTCATTCATGCCCTCTCCTCCGCGAGTTTCGTGAGGGCGCGCCGCTCATTCCACAAGCTCGAAACAAGGGACCATGCAATAGAAACCTCCACCTTGCAGAAGCCAAGATCGCAGGTGCCATTGCTCTGCCGGCCCTCTCTGGCCCGAACACGGCCTCGCCTCGTGCAACAACGACGGCAGCGCTACCACCATTATCGCCATCTTCTTTGCCAGCGATCTGAGGGGATGCCACCACGGAGACAACCAGCTTCCCTCCTCGAGGTCCACCGACACGATGCGCCTCGAGAGCTCAACCGCACCGGTCGAAGGGCTGATCGGCATCTTCCCGTCCCAGGAGTCGAGCAGCAGCACCTCTCCTTCCCTCACGGTTGTGACCTCGGCGACGACGCGCCCCCGGAGACCCTCTGGCCACACACCATCGATGATCCAGACACTGATGACGGTCGCCTCGACCGAGGGGTCCAGCAGCGCGTAGGCAAGCTGGATCATGCACCGGTCGTAGAGGATACCAGAGCGGATCACATGTGTGGCAAGGTAGGTCTGGGGGTAGTTGAAGATCGCGAAGGCCAGCATCTCGTCCTCTTCAGGGTCCGTCTTGCTCTTCACCTTCGGCTGGAACTCAATCGTGATCGGGTCGATGATCACGATCGCGTGCGGCGGGCCTGTCAGCAGTAGATATGGATCCTGCAACGAAGATAAGAAATGTGGTAAATATACTACTTTGCCAATTAATTTTCTAAAGTGTCTTATTTAATTGTATCATGGTACCAATTTTTTGTTTCCTTGGAAAGTCTGGCCCATCCAACTTCAAATCCTGGACCTGCCGCCATGTGAGGATTGGGATAAATTGCAGCTTGGGATGAGAAAACAGAGAAGTGAGATGAGATACAGAGCGAGCTAGTACCTTTTTCTAACTATGCAAAACGAGGTACTACGGTATGTTTCCAGTATTTTAGGACCGTCGGGCATCTTTCTTTTTGAACGAAAGGGGTTTCCCCCCGCTCCATTTTATTATAAACGGAGCAAAGCGCATGTCAACACGGAGTGTTACAAGCAATCGGGCCTACCCGAAGGATGGCAGACCAGAACAAACTGAAAGCAAAATAAGTCTACGCCTCAAAGCTACCATAAAAGAGAGACTGACGGAATGAAGAAGTGCCATGTAAACAACCAGATAGACTACAGTCCTTGACCAAGCAAAGATAGAAGCATTTCAACCACAACTTATGCAAGCCCCATTCCTTTTTCTTCACTTTGAATGAGCCTTCAGTGTCTCGCCTCGGGTCCTCTTCACGCAAGCTCTCAGCCCAACGCCCATGCAATCCTAAGCAACTCGCCTCTTCGCCGATCTAGGAGTTGAATGCACCTTCTCAGCAGCACAGATTGGTCGCCCACACAGAGGATCTTCCATTGATGCAATGACGAGCTGATTTTTGCCAAGATCGCACGGGTGCTTGTCCACTGCGCCCCCTGAAAGCACATGTCATTACACATAGTCCAAATGCCCCAAATGGTAGCAACACAGGCAATATTAACAACAGACTCTTTGTTATTAAGATTCCAGAAGGAAGATAGTTCATTCATATCATTAGGACTACTAAACCCAAAAGAATCAGACACATCATTCCAGATCTGTTTAGCAACCACACACTCAAAGAGCAGGTGATAAACAGTTTCATCCTCATCACAAGACAAACATTTTAAATTTTCCACTTCTCTTCTTTTATTCAGATTATCTCTGGTAAGAATCTTGTTATGGAAAGCTAACCATAGGAAAACTAAATATCTGTGAGGCACAATGATTTTCCAGAATTTTTTCCAGATGGGGGTAGAAACCCCACCTCAATTAATCATGTTATAGAAAGACTTGACCGAGTAGATTCCTGATGATTCCAACATCCAAACGGGTTGGTCCACCTCGCCAGTAATGGGAAAGTTAGATATAATGCGGATCAAGTCCTGCCATCTCTCCATAAACCCAGACTCCACACATCTGTTGAAGGTAAGTTTCAGAGTAGACCCATCCCACACCTCAAAAACTGTACAATGCTGTTTTTGGCAGATTTCCTATACATCCCAAAATTGGGTTTTAAGAGAAGAATCCCCCACCCACACGTCATCCCAAAAGCTAATCTTTTCACCATTCCCCAATTTCCATTTGTAAAAAGGTCTAATTCCTTCAAACGCCCAGGTAACCCCTTTCCAGAAGGGAGAGCCCACACCCTGTTTAGCCCACAACACATTGGGTTTGTCAGTTTTGTATTTGTGATCGACTAGCCTCACCCAATTTTTGTCACTGTCCATAAAATATCTTTTAGCCCAGGAGGCTAGCAAGGCCATATTAAATTCTCTCAAGTTGGGTACCCCCAGACCACCAAAGTCTTTTTTCTGAGAGATTAGCCCCCAGTTAGCAAGATGATACTTATGTTCATCTCCCAGGTTTCCCCAAAAAAAGTGAGCCATCTGTGAAGTGATGGCTTTGATTGCCCATTTGGGGAACTTGATAACAGACATTAGATACATGGGGACACTGGCAATACAAGCTTTGAGGAGGACTAACTTTGCTTCATAACTAAGTAGTCTCCCTTTCCAGCCACATATTCTTTTGATAATTTTGTCTATGATCTATTGAATATCTCCTCTCCTCAATTTGAGGTAGTGTAATGGAACTCCCAGGTATTTTAGAGGTAAATCCCCCAACTTACAGCAAAAAATTTGGGAAAGAAGTTTAGCATCATTTTCATTCATATTGATTGGCACTACCTCACATTTATCATAGTTAATTTTTAAACCAGAGAGGTTTTCAAAGCAAGCAAGTAGCCATTTCAGATTCCTAACATACTCAGGTTTAGGGTTAAGAAAGAGGATTGTATCATCAGCATACTGCAGACATATCAGCCCTTGTGGGATGATATGGGGAACAATCCCAGAGATAATATTCATGTTAATAGCTTTGGCCAGCATACGGGAGAACACATCAGCCACCAAATTGAAGAGCATGGGGGAACTTGGATCCCCTTGTTTGAGTCCTTTCCCACCCACAAAGTAAGGCCCAAGGACATCATTGATTTTAACACAGAAAGAGCTCTGTTGCAGAATGGAGAGGTTCCACCTAATCCATTTAGCTCCAAAACCCCTAGAAGTTAGCATTTCTACTAGGAAATCCCAGTTCACTCGATCATATGCTTTCTCGTAATCTATTTTGAGAACAATCCCAGACTCATTAGATTTATGGACTTCATGAATGGCCTCATGAGCAGTAACTACACTTTCTAGAATAAATCTGCCTCTCACAAAAGCAGATTGGCAAGGAGATAGGAGCCTATGACCTACAGGGCCAACCCTGTTTGTCATAGCTTTACTAAAGATCTTAACAGAGCAGTTGCTCAAACAAATTGGTCTAAATTTCCTCATATTCTTGGCATCTGGCTCTTTAGGGATCAGAGTAACAATAGAGTAATTTAGTCTCTGGATATCCAGGGTCCCATTTTCAAAATCTCTAACCAGAGCCATAAAATCATGCTTGATGACCTCCCAGAAGTGTTGATAGAGGAGAAATGAGAGGCCATCAGGGCCAGGGGCCCCATTAGCATATGAGCCCATGATGGCTTCTTTAATTTCCTCTTCTGAGAAGGGTTTTTCTAGGGGAATATTCTCTGCATCTGTCACCATTTCTTCCCTCAACCAAAACTGGTCATCTAAATGGATATTAGGCCTTGGTTCAAAACCAAAAAGGTTTTTATAGAAGTCAGTGGCTACATCCAGCATGTCTTTAGTGGAGTATACAGGCCCATCTGGCCCTTCTAGAATAGACAGCTGATTCTTCCTTCTACGTTGGTTAGCAACAGCATGGAAATAAGCTGTGTTTCTATCCCCCTCCTTAATCTTCCTGTCTCTAGATCTCTGCCACATGGCAGTTTCCTCTTTTCTCCAGATTTCTTCAAGTTCCTCTTTGATTTGTTTCATTCTGAGGACATCCCCAGCATTGGTTCTATTTTGTTCAGCAAAGACATCAAGGATGTCAAATTCCTGAAGGAGACTCTTTTTCTTTTTCTTCATAGTTGCTTCAAGGTTTATGCTCCAGCCTTTAACACTTTTCCTGAATAGCTTGGTTTTAAATTGCCACGTCCCAATAGCAGTTGTACATGGTGAAGGTGTGGCCCAAATTTTCTCTACCAAGGCTCGAAAGTCTGGTTGTTCCAACCACCATTTTTCAAATTTAAAGGGTTTAGATGGGTTACAAGTACTCACCCCTGAGTCCAGGAGAATTGGGGCATGGTCACTCCCCACCCTAGGAAGTGCACACAAGGTGGTGAGGGGGAAGTGACTATCCCAACTAGTAGTAGAGAAAACGCTGTCAATGGTGGCAAAGATGGGATTGTCCTGATTATTACTCCAGGTATAAACCCTGTTAGACAACTTATATTCCATAAGGCCCCATTTATTGATCCAGTCATTGAACAAAAATGTCCAAGAAGAGTTTATATTGCCTGAGGATTTATCTTTAGCTTCTCTAATCAGATTGAAATCACCTCCAAACAAAACAAGATAGCATAAGTTATCCATACTTTCATGAAGTTCAACAATGAAATCAAGTTTGTCTACATCATAAGCTGTGCCATAAACCACAATCAAATGCCAGCAAAACCTATAAGCTTTATTTTTTAAGGTAATGATAATACAGTAATTCTTACTACTGACACTAAGCACCTCAAAAAGATTAGATTTAGTACCCACAAGGGTACCCCCAGCAGAGCCTATAGCAGGCAATATATGCCAATCATAGGCAATAGAGCCAGCTAGGGCATTGAGAAAGGAGTCAGACAAGGTTTCTCTTTTAATTTCCTGAAAGCCTAAAAAATCAGGCTTATACTTGCTAACTAAGTCAGACAGGCACTGTAGTTTCCCTTTTTGGCCCAGACCTCTAATATTCCAAAAAACACCAATCATGGGATTTTGAATGGATGTGTCAGACTACAGAGTCCACCTCTCACAGCATTCCCAAGCCCACCCACAGCACCAGCAGTGCCCCCTGGTGTGTTGGTGTTGGGAATGTCTCTTGTTGGAGTACAAACTCCATCATCAGCACTAAATCCAGTGTCTAGAATATCAGGTAAAGATATTTCAGGATTTTGGGAAGCAAAAATAAGGCATTTTTCAGTTTCATCTCTAACAATATCATTAATGATCTGATTTTTTTCCATCTCATTATCACCAATCTTGATGTTAACTACAGAAGCATAAGTGAGTATTAGTCGGATGCCATTTACTTGGAAGCTGCGCGGAAAAGTAGGGAAGCACATGCTCTCACACAAAAGCAAGGTCTGGGTTGACATAACATCAATCTTGATGTTTGCCGCTGTCTCCGTCTCGATCGTCAGCCCAACGTCATCGTCATAGTCTCATCCTTGCTGGTGCCACCGGCGCCGTCTCGATCACTACCTCCACTACCGTGCAAAAACTGTGCCATCTAACTCCCCCACCAACGCGCCCTCTACAATCCGTATCTCTTCTTAGCGTTGCAACATCGATTGCCGGGCCGTGCTACCGCTGCCTATGGGGCGCCCAGCGCCCATGATGCCCATCCAATCTCCATCCAGGGTGGAAGGCAGTCCAGATGCGAGTGTCGAGGATGGAGGAGGCGTCATGGTCGGGGCAACCGAGGACGAGCTGTGGAGGCGTGGTGACGGGGGTTGTGGATGCAGCCGGCGCTTGAGCTGCATGCTCCTATATGGAGACGGCCGCACGTACATGCATACAGATCTTGGATGCATGTGCGATCTTGACTACTTTTGTTTATCCCCCGAATGAAATTTACTAGCATGTGTTTTATCTAAATTTCAGACTTTGGTTCTTGGCTACTTGCTGCCGTTTGAGGAACAACTTATCGCATATGAAGTTTGATGTTATTTCGTACAGGGAGTAGTTTTAGAAGGGAACCCAGTTGTTGGGATAAGAAACAGGTGAAAACAGAAATATTGAACAGATGGTGGAAGATAACTTCCTCTCCTGCTGGGCGATGCAGATGGGGGTGGTCTGCATGTCTATATACATGATCTGGGTCAATCTAATCTTTTTTTTGTAGTATTTTTCCATGAGCCCATCCATTTTATATTTCTATGTGTGTTACTGAAAGGAATGTGATGCCTGCTGAAAGACAGACAAAAGGAACAGCTAACCAAGCAGCTGTCGATCCGTATACGTGCAAACATTGTAGCTTTTCAGCTTCAGGTTGGTCAAGCCGTTTTATTGCATGCAAAGTGCGTACGGCGTGAAGTTATTGTTGATCTAACCTCAAAAAATTATATAGGTGGTGTACCTGTCAGGAGAGTTTAGTGTAGTCTGACGCAAACGAAAACTAGCTAGACTAGCAGTTGCAAAGATGAATGGAACATCGGAGTTGCATATGAAAGCAATCCTAACTAGTTTGCATTACAATTGCCGAGGAACTCCCTTGCTGTTGTACCAACTGAATTGTTTGCCTCCAAGCAATGTGCTTCTGATCATGAAAGGAAATTGTTGTTTTGGTCTCAATGCAAAACAGTTGGCTACAGTGAGAAATCTCTGCAGAAATGCATAAAACCCTGATTGGAACAATTGACATACATGTCTTTCGTTGCTCCCGTTGTTCATGGTGATCAGGCATTATTCAACCATGAAATTTCTCCTTGATTTCTCCACCGACAAAAGCAGAACATGCACAACGGTGGATTCAGTACTACAAGTTGTCTTAACTCATTCATTATTTTAATAAGATGTATGGCCGAAGATTTTAAGCTTAATTAGCGAATTGGCTTTCCTCCTGAATTGAGTTAGTACTGGATAGTGCTAATTAAGCTTCCTTGGATTAGTACTGGTTAATGCCCAATTGTGAAGATCAGTTATAATATGTGCCAACTATTCGGTCCAGTGGTCTTTCTTACAATACTCGATACAGCTGCCAAATTGAACTATTCTTCAGAGTTACATATGGTCGCACGATCCCAGTGTTGATGAGCTCAAAAAAGTGACCGCCCTTCAGTGACGTTTGGTGCTAATTGGTTTTCATTCTTTCCAAAGGACGAAACTACTATATACATGATGACTCCTTGTGCAAAATTGGCATGATGCAACATCCACTGGTCATTGCGCTTTCAGTCCACCTCACCGACGGGTTGATCTGCTACATCGTGTGTGATTCGTGTGAGAGATATGGTCCATATAGCACTGCTGTCCAAAGAACATACAGATTTAGAATTAAGATGTGCGTATTTCAATTATTAAGGGCGAGTTTCATTTCAGAAAAGTAAATAGAAGAAGATATATGGAGCAAATCGAGGGAGAGCTGGAGGAAGGCAACGAAAAGCATACTATGCAAATATGAAAGCACAAGATAACATCACTATGGCTTCATCAGACGCTAAATACTAATTTATGGAACATAAAATCACTGCTATGGCCTGCAATATGGATGTATTAAACCTTTACACATGGAGCACTTTGTTATTTTTTGCTCTATTTAGTTTAAGTCTGTCTACACAACATCTATTCCATTATATTAATTTATATCTAATGTTGACGTCTTCCTATGTAATATATTCAAACTAGATTATCAAATAAATAAAGATCCATGAATACCACTCTGCTAGAGTCTTCAATTTATTCTATTGAGTTAATTCTCATATCAAGAAACTTATCAAACCCAATAAATTTACAAAGAGAAAATGTACGATAATTTCACATGTTATACAATAATATATATTGTGAAATATAGGCTACCAAACGTTCACATAGTGAAGATCTCATCATTGGATAAACATGCGCCGAGCCACCTGCCGGCTGGAGCAAAGACTCTATACCACTTCATCACAAGCACTAATTCAACAGGAGTCTACACTAGGATGATCTTATCTGCCATGAGCTTCTATGTTTCTTTCATCTTATTGCAACAGCATCATCGTGTACCATTTATTCTGTAGAACGTGCCATGTATGGCAAGAATAAACAATCCTTATAAAAGAATGTACTATCAACGTGTGAAACATGTAGCCAGCGTGATGGAATAAGTATGCTTCTTTCCAATATATCTTCCTACGTCCACATTTTTACGTACATGATTCTGTCTTTTTAAACTAATAACACTTATTATAGGCAGTTAACACAGTCCATATATGGACAAACCGTATTGACAGGTGCGGCGTGCCGCTGCACGGGCTCTGCTAGTTCAAAGCTAAGCGTCCTTTCATGTCTACTTCCTTGGTCTAGGTTTATTAGTTCTCTTCGTATTTTGAATCAAAGTTTGATCACATATATTCATGCACGACAGACGATGTAGCGTGCGCAACGGTGGCTAGATCTATTACCTCCATCTGGGTTCACTCATCCCTCATATTTCGGGTCATATTTTGACCATAAGTTTAACTGCTAGTAAAATTTATGTTATATGCAGCAAAAAATAATACAGTTAGTTTTGTTGATTATCTTGCCTAATTGCATACTACTTCCCCAATTAATTTTCTAAAATGTCTTATTTAATTGTATCATGGTGCTGATTTTTTGTCTCCTCATAAAGTCTGTGCCGTCCAAATTCAAATCCTGAATCCGCCACCGTGGGAGGATTGGGATAAATTGCAGCTTGGGATGACAAAACAGAAAAGTGAGATGAGATACAGAGCGAGGTACTACAATATGTTTCCAATATTTTAGGACCGTTGGGCATCTTTTCCATATTTATATGTTATATCAAGCTGAAAAGGCTACTGACATATGTTTTTCTTATATCGTTTCTCAAGAACTCCTCGTCAACACCAAACCGGCCATATTAATTTAAGACATAATCTAAAGTGAGCATTAGTCGGATGCCATTTACTTGGAAGCTGCGCGGAAAAGTAGGGAAGCACATGCTCTCACGCAAAAGCAAGGTCTTGTTTGACATAACATAATCGGTCGTCGATTCACAAGACGCCTTTTTGTTTTTGTTCACATCAGAGCAAATCTAATAGTATCTACATTCACCGTAATGCACCTAATGTTTTGGAGTCTAGCACCACAAACTGAGAGTCATCATATCTTAGCCTATAAAATTTGAGACCCGCCTGTCAACGAGAGATGCTTTTCCCCAATCTTCCGTCCAGCCTCACGTGAGGTGGGGGGCCACTGAAGTTTTCTTCGAACTACATGATTTTGGTGATGGAGTGCGCACCAAAAATTGACCCATGATGCCAAATATAAATGTTGGGAGGCCAAATATGCAAGAACCTTCAGTATAAAATGGTGATAGCCACCCATATAAAGACTCCGCTAGAGCGTACTTTTGCCTCCTTACCTTCGATATTGCCAATTTTATTTTGTTTCTCATATTGCCAGTTATTATGAATCACATAGCAACTCTGTTAAAGTTGCTCTTATGCATGCCTGAAATGTTAACCCTCAACTTGTGACACAAAAACTACTTCCCTAAAGTGTGACTTCGGTACAATTGCCAAAAGAAAAGCGGAACACTTCATTGTCTAACAGTTGTACAATAAGCTTTGTCTCAAAACAAAAGTTGTACATTAAGCAATCCAACTATACACAGGACACTTCATTGTCCAACAGTTGTACAATATGCATACTGATTTCGTTCTACTAACGAACAACTAAATGTGAACTGTCGGACAAAAATTACATGACATCCATCGTATGTATACCAGGGATATCTCTTCTTGCAATGCATCCTCATATTTTTCTATTTCAAGGCAATAAATATATTTCAGTTACAATGCAACGGCCTTCGGGTCTGAATGAGTTGGTTTAGGTAGCTCAAGTAATTGAGATCCACAAGTGATGTTGCACTTTGTCGGTGCAACTATTTATGAAAATTCAACAATGCATTCTGAAATACATTTAAAAAAATGTGTTAAACGGTACATCCATTTGTGGCCTGCTAAATCAGTAAGCAGTTTCGCTGATAAAAGACGTATTTAGAGTAGCGATTTGCACATGCCTTCAAATATTTTTAGATCAGTTCAAATGGTTAGGTTCCTTATGTTTGAACCATTCCATAAGAGTTTAAGTCCCAGACTTGATACTGGTGCTTGCATTTTCCCAAATTTATTTTAGGTTTTCGGCAGTGTTTTTCTTTTTTTGACAGTGCTACGGCGGGCTTACGCCATCCTGAACCATTTTTATTATAGATAAGATTGAGATACAATATGACAGTTACAACAGATATCACCTGACACATAGGAGAAGGAACCAGGAACAACAGAATAGAAGATGGAACAAGGAACAATAGAAAAAGAACCAGAAGCAAGCTACGACAAGCAGCCAACACCAAGAACTTAGCATCCATCACCACCAGTGTACCGAGAAGAGCGGGAACTAGCTTTGTTGGATCCGTCGAAAGGACATCCGCCACCGAGAAGACGTAGAGAAGAAGTTGCCTGCTACCATGCGATCTCTGCACCTTGAAGAGCTAGGAGATCGTAGCCACCATCGAAGAGCATCCTGCTACCTAGGAACGTCGCGGCAGAGAAAGACACAGACTGTGCCGAAGGGCAATTTTCCGCTGAGATAGTCCTACACCTCCTCTGAGCCACACCACGGCCACCATCACAAATAGAGAGAACCATAGCTCTAGGCAGGCCACCAAACCACAAAAGCCATCGAAGGGTGCCGAATACCGAGACCTCACCGCTGCCACGAGCCCCAGAAAGAGAGGTCAACCATCAGCATAGGATGGCCAAGGTACTGGTCGCCGCCACAGAGCACCTCCACCGCCACCGCCCTACAAACCAGCAACCTGAACCAACACTCCAACCCAGACATCAGACGACCAACCACGGATCCCTGGCTCCTGAAACGACGCCCCCAAGGGGGAAACAACATTGAAGATGTCGTCGTTGTCCGATCCAGAGAAGGATTTGAGACTTTCGCCCGAAGCACAGAGAAATAGCTGACAACGGTAGCTCCCCAATGATGCCTTCACGAAGGGACACGGCGCCAGGAGACATTGTCATCACCGTTGCCGATGAAGTCGGCAATAGGCTTTCGCCCGAAGAATCCCTGTCCGGCCGACTCCGCAAACGCTGGCCGCCCGAGTCCGGCAGCGCTAGACCTTCCCTTCTCCTGCCAGTCCACGGCGAGTGTCCCCGCTTGGTCTAGCAAGAGTCGTCCGCAAACACAGCCGCTCACCTCGAGCACCTGCACAGACAGAGTTGGTTCTGCCTCGGCTGCCACCTGCACCCAAACCCTCACTGCCGTCCACAACGCGACACCACCACACGCCTACCCCGCCTACGGCAGCCACCACCGTCCCCCCAGCCGCATCCATGGAGAGCACGATGTTCCCTTCAACTATGAGGTGTCTGTGATGACTGACAATTTCAAGATATGCCAGCTCAGTCTCTCGAAGGTGCTCACATGAGTAACTTGTGTGTGCGTGCACTCATAGGAATGGGTGTATGAGTATAGGAATAGGAAATCTGCTACATATGCCCTTATATCTGTAAAATACCAAATTTGAATTTTTATTATTCTTATCTTTGTATGCTGGTAACGGTAAGTTATGAAATCAAAAGAGTAAGTTGGACAACGCAGGCCACTCATGGAAATGTGCTGGTAACGGCAAGTTGGACCATGGTCCTCCCTCCGTCATGCGATACGGGGGTTAGACTTGTCAGTGAGAACAAGGAGTTGAGAAGGGTCATTTACGGTGTTGATATGTAACCAGAATGTTAAGATTTGTGTAGTCCTCTGTGAAACTAAATGCAGTTAGTTAATGCCTTGGTGCAGCAGAAATAACGTGGAAAGATTCCTACGGATGAAACATCTGCCTGTGTATTCGCGTTGCCTAAAGCTGACGCCAAAGCATGCCGTTTTTTTGTTTTTTGTGGAGGATACTTTGTTTGATTACTTTTTGTATCTTACGGTTACACTTGTACCTTGTGATGATGTTACTTACTTGTGTCAGCCTACAGGGTTTCAAACTGCCACATTTTACATCTACTAGACTAGATAGCTCGATGAAGATTAATATGGCAGCAAGGAAAAATTAGCATGGTATTCCTTCTTCCTTGGCCGTGACATTGTGGTATAACGTGCCAGAATAAAATTAGCATGGCGCAACTTTGTAGTTAACTGCAACAAAGTTGACTCTTTATGAATGAACCGTACCAGAGTTTTTCTCCTGATAAAACTAGCATTAATTCTGTTTATGGCCTGAAATTTAACTTGGCTGATTTGAGGGTACAACTTAGCAGTGTTGTTGTTGGTTCTTAAACCCATTATGATCATGCTTCGTTTTCCAGGTGTGCCGAGCCAGCTGCTGAAAGCATATTTGCGAACTTCTCCCTCCTACTGACAGAGGACCCGGTGGAGGAACCCGACGTGGTCGACCTCGGCACTGTGTACCAGGAAGACAGAACCAAGTTCCCTTCGATAACTGGCAGCGAGGACGAGAATGATGAAGACATAGACTGGGATGACCACGTGCATTTCCCTGCCGGGGAGAAGGACATCGGCATCTCGAAGAACCTCCGGGACATCATCCACCTGGAGATCACACTGGACGCCTTCTGCAGCAGCACCTGCAAGGGCCTGTGCCTTGTCTGCGGTGCGAACCTCAACACGAGCAGTTGCAACTACAGCGCCGAGGAGTCGTCGCAAACCAACGACGCCAGGCGGCCAGGAACTCTCAAAGACCCGCTGAAGCCTATGCAGAGAAGATGATGATGAGGCAGACATTGCATATGTAGGTATCATGTAACCTGTGTGATAGTCTCTAAGATTGTCATGGGCAAGATATGCAGCCCGGTGAAAATGCAAATACTTGATGGCGGCGATATAGGGGAACTAGACCGGCGACATTTGAGTCATGTGTCATGCTTCGCTGCACCGACGGTGCAAATCTGTTTTTCTGTTCCTTAGAAGTTCATGATTATCATTTGTATTGCCTCATCTTACTGTTCTGGAAGTAGAAACCTGCAATGCAATGCCAGGATGTTATGTTGTAGTACAAAACCTGAAATGACATGATCAAATTACCTGTATGTGCACTTGTCACTGTATGTGTATGTTTTTGCTGGAACACTTGCATCTTTCAGGTTTTACTTCTTGCAAGCCAACAGGTAAAAAACTTACCTATAACTGAACAAAGACAAGTGACAAACAGAGACGGTCCAGGTGCATGTCAACACAAAACGGAGAATCAGTTCACCAGTCACAACATATAGTAATTAAGTAGACTGATGAATGAACTAGCAGACTAGATCAACTCTCAAACGAGGCTAAACAGACATAGAAGAACCCCGTTCTAGTGCTCGCCTGAGCTGATCACTACACAGGAACACAAAGAACACTCATTCATGCCCTCTCCTCCGCGAGTTTCGTGAGGGCGCGCCGCTCATTCCACAAGCTCGAAACAAGGGACCATGCAATAGAAACCTCCACCTTGCAGAAGCCAAGATCGCAGGTGCCATTGCTCTGCCGGCCCTCTCCGGCCCGAACACGGCCTCGCCTCGTGCAACAACGACGGCAGCGCTACCACCATCATCGCCATCTTCTTTGCCAGCGATCTGAGGGGACGCCACCACGGAGACAACCAGCTTCCCTCCTCGAGGTCCACCGACACGATGCGCCTCGAGAGCTCAACCGCACCGGTCGAAGGGCTGATCGGCATCTTCCCGTCCCAGGAGTCGAGCAGCAGCACCTCTCCTTCCCTCACGGTTGTGACCTCGGCGACGACGTGCCCCCGGAGACCCTATGGACACACACCATCGATGATCCAGACACTGATGACGGTCGCCTCGACCGAGGGGTCCAGCGGCGCGTAGGCAAGCTAGATCATGCACCGGTCATAGAGGATACCAGAGCGGATCACATGTGTGGCAAGGTAGGTCTGGGGGTAGTTGAAGATCGCGAAGGCCAGCATCTCGTCCTCTTCAGGGTCCATCTTGCTCTTCACCTTCGGCTGGAACTCAATCGTGATCGGGTCGATGATCACGATCGTGTGCGGCGGGCCTGTCAGCAGTAGATATGGATCCTGCAACGAAGATAAGAAATGTGGTAAATATACTACTTTGCCAATTAATTTTCTAAAGTATCTTATTTAATTGTATCATGGTACCAATTTTTTGTTTCCTTAGAAAGTCTGGCCCGTCCAACTTCAAATCCTGGACCTGCCGCCATGTGAGGATTGGGATAAATTGCAGCTTGGGATGAGAAAACAGAGAAGTGAGATGAGATACAGAGCGAGCTAGTACCTTTTTCTAACTATGCAAAACGAGGTACTACGGTATGTTTCCAGTATTTTAGGACCGTCGGGCATCTTTCTTTTTGATCGAAAGGGGTTTCCCCCCGCTCCATTTTATTATAAACGGAGCAAAGCGCATGTCAACACAGACTGTTACAAGCAATCGGGCCTACCCGAAGGATGGCAGACCAGAACAAACTGAAAGCAAAATAAGTCTACGCCTCAAAGCTACCATAAAAGAGAGACTGACGGAATGAAGAAGTGCCATGTAAACAACCAGATAGACTACAGTCCTTGACCAAGCAAAGATAGAAGCATTTCAACCACAACTTATGCAAGCCCCATTCCTTTTTCTTCACTCTGAATGAGCCTTCAGTGTCTCGCCTCGGGTCCTCTTCACGCAAGCTCTCAGCCCAACGCCCATGCAATCCTAAGCAACTCGCCTCTTTGCCGATCTAGGAGTTGAATGCACCTTCTCAGCAGCACAGATTGGTCGCCCACACAGAGGATCTTCCATTGATGCAATGAGGAGCTGATTTTTGCCAAGATCGCACGGGTGCTTGTCCACTGCGCCCCCTGAAAGCACATGTCATTACGCATAGTCCAAATGCCCCAAATGGTAGCAACACAGGCAATATTAACAACAGACTCTTTGTTATTAAGATTCCAGAAGGAAGATAGTTCATTCATATCATTAGGACTACTAAACCCAAAAGAATCAGACACATCATTCCAGATCTGTTTAGCAACCACACACTCAAAGAACAGGTGATGAACAGTTTCATCCTCATCACAAGACAAACATTTTAAATTTTCCACTTCTCTTCTTTTATTCAGATTATCTCTGGTAAGAATCCTGTTATGGAAAGCTAACCATAGGAAAACTAAATATCTGTGAGGCACAATGATTTTCCAGAATTTTTTCCAGATGGGGGTAGAAACCCCACCTCAATTAATCATGTTATAGAAAGACTTGACCGAGTAGATTCCTGATGATTCCAACATCCAAACGGGTTGGTCCACCTCGCCAGTAATGGGAAAGTTAGATATAATGCGGATCAAGTCCTGCCATCTCTCCATAAACCCAGACTCCACACATCTGTTGAAGGTAAGTTTCAGAGTAGACCCATCCCACACCTCAAAAACTGTACAATGCTGTTGTTGGCAGATTTCCTATACATCTCAAAATTGGGTTTTAAGAGAAGAATCCCCCACCCACACGTCATCCCAAAAGCTAATCTTTTCACCATTCCCCAATTTCCATTTGTAAAAAGGTCTAATTCCTTCAAACGCCCAGGTAACCCCTTTCCAGAAGGGAGAGCCCACACCCTGTTTAGCCCACAACACATTGGGTTTGTCAGTTTTGTATTTGTGATCGACTAGCCTCACCCAATTTTTGTCACTGTCCATAAAATATCTTTTAGCCCAGGAGGCTAGCAAGGCCATATTAAATTCTCTCAAGTTGGGTACCCCCAGACCACCAAAGTCTTTTTTCTGAGAGATTAGCCCCCAGTTAGCAAGATGATACTTATGTTCATCTCCCAGGTTTCCCCAAAAAAAGTGAGCCATCTGTGAAGTGATGGCTTTGATTGCCCATTTGGGGAACTTGATAACAGACATTAGATACATGGGGACACTGGCAATACAAGCTTTGAGGAGGACTAACTTTGCTTCATAACTAAGTAGTCTCCCTTTCCAGCCACATATTCTTTTGATAATTTTGTCTATGATGTATTGAATATCTCCTCTCCTCAATTTGAGGTAGTGTAATGGAACTCCCAGGTATTTTAGAGGTAAATCCCCCAACTTACAGCAAAAAATTTGGGAAAGAAGTTTAGCATCATTTTCATTCATATTGATTGGCACTACCTCACATTTATCATAGTTAATTTTTAAACCAGAGAGGTTTTCAAAGCAAGCAAGTAGCCATTTCAGATTCCTAACATACTCAGGTTTAGGGTTAAGAAAGAGGATTGTATCATCAGCATACTGCAGACATATCAACCCTTGTGGGATGATATGGGGAACAATCCCGGAGATAATATTAATGTTAATAGCTTTGGCCAGCATACGAGAGAACACATCAGCCACCAAATTGAAGAGCATGGGGGAACTTGGATCCCCTTGTTTGAGTCCTTTCCCACCCACAAAGTAAGGCCCAAGGACATCATTGATTTTAACACAGAAAGAGCTCTGTTGCAGAATGGAGAGGTTCCACCTAATCCATTTAGCTCCAAAACCCCTAGAAGTTAGCATTTCTACTAGGAAATCCCAGTTCACTCGATCATATGCTTTCTCGTAATCTATTTTGAGAACAATCCCAGACTCATTAGATTTATGGACTTCATGAATGGCCTCATGAGCAGTAACTACACTTTCTAGAATAAATCTGCCTCTCACAAAAGCAGATTGGCAAGGAGATAGGAGCCTATGACCTACAGGGCCAACCCTGTTTGTCATAGCTTTACTAAAGATCTTAACAGAGCAGTTGCTCAAACAAATTGGTCTAAATTTCCTCATATTCTTGGCATCTGGCTCTTTAGGGATCAGAGTAACAATAGAGTAATTTAGTCTCTGGATATCCAGGGTCCCATTTTCAAAATCTCTAACCAGAGCCATAAAATCATGCTTGATGACCTCCCAGAAGTGTTGATAGAGGAGAAATGAGAGGCCATCAGGGCCAGGGGCCCCATTAGCATATGAGCCCATGATGGCTTCTTTAATTTCCTCTTCTGAGAAGGGTTTTTCTAGGGGAATATTCTCTGCATCTGTCACCATTTCTTCCCTCGACCAAAACTGGTCATCTAAATGGATATTAGGCCTTGGTTCAAAACCAAAAAGGTTTTTATAGAAGTCAGTGGCTACATCCAGCATGTCTTTAGTGGAGTATACATGCCCATCTGGCCCTTCTAGAATAGACAGCTGATTCTTCCTTCTACATTGGTTAGCAACAGCATGGAAATAAGCTGTGTTTCTATTCCCCCTCCTTAATCTTCCTGTCTCTAGATCTCTGCCACATGGCAGTTTCCTCTTTTCTCCAGATTTCTTCAAGTTCCTCTTTGATTTGTTTCATTCTGAGGACATCCCCAGCATTGGTTCTATTTTGTTCAGCAAAGACATCAAGGATGTCAAATTCCTGAAGGAGACTCTTTTTCTTTTTCTTCATAGTTGCTTCAAGGTTTATGCTCCAGCCTTTAACACTTTTCCTGAATAGCTTGGTTTTAAATTGCCAGGTCCCAATAGCAGTTGTACATGGTGAAGGTGTGGCCCAAATTTTCTCTACCAAGGCTCGAAAGTCTGGTTGTTCCAACCACCCTTTTTCAAATTTAAAGGGTTTAGATGGGTTACAAGTACTCACCCCTGAGTCCAGGAGAATTGGGGCATGGTCACTCCCCACCCTGGGAAGTGCACACAAGGTGGTGAGGGGGAAGTGACTATCCCAACTAGTAGTAGAGAAAACGCTGTCAATGGTGGCAAAGATGGGATTGTCCTAATTATTACTCCAGGTATAAACCCTGTTAGACAACTTATATTCCATAAGGCCCCATTTATTGATCCAGTCATTGAACAAAAATGTCCAAGAAGAGTTTATATTGCCTGAGGATTTATCTTTAGCTTCTCTAATCAGATTGAAATCACCTCCAAACAAAACAGGATAGCATAAGTTATCCATACTTTCATGAAGTTCAACAATGAAATCAAGTTTGTCTACAGCATAAGCTGTGCCATAAACCACAATCAAATGCCAGCAAAACCTATAAGCTTTATTTTTTAAGGTAATGATAATACAGTAATTCTTACTACTGACACTAAGCACCTCAAAAAGATTAGATTTAGTACCCACAAGAATACCCCCAGCAGAGCCTACAGCAGGCAATATATGCCAATCATAGGCAATAGAGCCAGCTAGGGCATTGAGAAAGGAGTCAGACAAGGTTTCTCTTTTAATTTCCTGAAAGCCTAAAAAATCAGGCTTATACTTGCTAACTAAGTCAGACAGGCACTGTAGTTTCCCTTTTTGGCCCAGACCTCTAATATTCCAAAAAACACCAATCATGGGATTTTGAATGGATGTGTCAGACTACAGAGTCCACCTCTCACAGCATTCCCAAGCCCACCCACAGCACCAGCAGTGCCCCCTGGTGTGTTGGTGTTGGGAATGTCTCTTGTTGGAGTACAAACTCCATCATCAGCACTAAATCCAGTGTCTAGAATATCAGGTAAAGATATTTCAGGATTTTGGGAAGCAAAAATAAGGCATTTTTCAGTTTCATCTCTAACAATATCATTAATGATCTGATTTTTTTCCATCTCATTATCACCAATCTTGATGTTAACTACAGAAGCATAAGTGAGTATTAGTCGGATGCCATTTACTTGGAAGCTGCGCGGAAAAGTAGGGAAGCACATGCTCTCACACAAAAGCAAGGTCTGGGTTGACATAACATCAATCTTGATGTTTGCCGCTGTCTCCGTCTCGATCGTCAGCCCAACGTCATCGTCATAGTCTCATCCTTGCTGGTGCCACCGGCGCCGTCTCGATCACTACCTCTACTACCGTGCAAAAACTGTGCCATCTAACTCCCCCACCAACGCGCTCTCTACAATCCGTATCTCTTCTTAGCGTTGCAACATCGATTGCCGGGCCGTGCTACCGCTGCCTATAGGGCGCCCAGCGCCCATGATGCCCATCCAATCTCCATCCAGGGTGGAAGGCAGTCCAGATGCGAGTGTCGAGGATGGAGGAGGCATCATGGTCGGGGCAACCGAGGACGAGCTGTGGAGGCGTGGTGACGGGGGTTGTGGATGCAGCCGGCGCTTGAGCTGCATGCTCCTATATGGAGACGGCCGCACGTACATGCATACAGATCTTGGATGCATGTGCGATCTTGACTACTTTTGTTTATCCCCCGAATGAAATTTACTAGCATGTGTTTTATCTAAATTTCAGACTTTGGTTCTTGGCTACTTACTACCGTTTGAGGAACAACTTATCGCATATGATGTTTGATGTTATTTCGTACAGGGAGTAGTTTTAGAAGGGAACCCAGTTGTTGGGATAAGAAACAGGTGAAAACAGAAATATTGAACAGATGGTGGAAGATAACTTCCTCTCCTGCTGGGCGATGCAGATGGGGGTGGTCTGCATGTCTATATACATGATCTGGGTCAATCTAATCTTTTTTTTGTAGTATTTTCCATGAGCCCATCCATTTTATATTTCTATGTGTGTTACTGAAAGGAATGTGATGCCTGCTGAAAGACAGACAAAAGGAACAGCTAACCAAGCAGCTGTCGATCCGTATACGTGCAAACATTGTAGCTTTTCAGCTTCAGGTTGGTCAAGCCGTTTTATTGCATGCAAAGTGCGTACGGCGTGAAGTTATTGTTGATCTAACCTCAAAAAATTATATAGGTGGTGTACCTGTCAGGAGAGTTTAGTGTAGTCTGACGCAAACGAAAACTAGCTAGACTAGCAGTTGCAAAGATGAATGGAACATCGGAGTTGCATATGAAAGCAATCCTAACCAGTTTGCATTACAATTGCCGAGGAACTCCCTTGCTGTTGTACCTACTGAATTGTTTACCTCCAAGCAATGTGCTTCTGATCATGAAAGGAAATTGTTGTTTTGCTCTCAATGCAAAACAGTTGGCTACAGTGAGAAATCTCTGCAGAAATGCATAAAACCCTGATTGGAACAATTGACATACATGTCTTTCGTTGCTCCCGTTGTTCATGGTGATCAGGCATTATTCAACCATGAAATTTCTCCTTGATTTCTCCACCGACAAAAGCAGAACATGCACAACGGTGGATTCAGTACTACAAGTTGTCTTAACTCATTCATTATTTTAATAAGATGTATGGCCGAAGATTTTAAGCTTAATTAGCGAATTGGCTTTCCTCCTGAATTGAGTTAGTACTGGATAGTGCTAATTAAGCTTCCTTGGATTAGTACTGGTTAATGCCCAATTGTGCAGATCAGTTATAATATGTGCCAACTATTCGGTCCAGTGGTCTTTCTTACAATACTCGATACATCTGCCAAATTGAACTATTCTTCAGAGTTACATATGGTCGCACGATCCCAGTGTTGATGAGCTCAAAAAAGTGACCGCCCTTCAGTGACGTTTGGTGCTAATTGGTTTTCATTCTTTCCAAAGGACGAAACTACTATATACATGATGACTCCTTGTGCAAAATTGGCATGATGCAACATCCACTGGTCATTGCGCTTTCAGTCCACCTCACCGACGGGTTGATCTGCTACATCGTGTGTGATTCATGTGAGAGATATGGTCCATATAGCACTGCTGTCCAAAGAACATACAGATTTAGAATTAAGATGTGTGTATTTCAATTATTAAGGGCGAGTTTCATTTCAGAAAAGTAAATAGAAGAAGATATATGGAGCAAATCGAGGGAGAGCTGGAGGAAGGCAACGAAAAGCATACTATGCAAATATGAAAGCACAAGATAACATCACTATGGCTTCATCAGACGCTAAATACTAATTTATGGAACATAAAATCACTGCTATGGCCTGCAATATGGATGTATTAAACCTTTACACATGGAGCACTTTGTTATTTTTTGCTCTATTTAGTTTAAGTATGTCTACACAACATCTATTCCATTATATTAATTTATATCTAATGTTGACGTCTTCCTATGTAATATATTCAAACTACATTATCAAATAAATAAAGATCCATGAATACTACTCTGCTAGAGTCTTCAATTTATTCTATTGAGTTAATTCTCATATCAAGAAACTTATCAAACCCAATAAATTTACAAAGAGAAAATGTACGATAATTTCACATGTTATACAATAATATATATTGTGAAATATAGGCTACCAAACGTTCACATAGTGAAGATCTCATCATTGGATAAACATGCGCCGAGCCACCTGCCGGCTGGAGCAAAGACTCTATACCACTTCATCACAAGCACTAATTCAACAGGAGTCTACACTAGGATGATCTTATCTGCCATGAGCTTCTATGTTTCTTTCATCTTATTGCAACAGCATCATCGTGTACCATTTATTCTGTAGAACGTGCCATGTATGGCAAGAATAAACGATCCTTATAAAAGAATGTACTATCAACGTGTGAAACATGTAGCCAGCGTGATGGAATAAGTATGCTTCTTTCCAACATATCTTCCTACGTCCACATTTTTACGTACATGATTCTGTCTTTTTAAACTAATAACACTTATTATAGGCAGTTAACACAGTCCATATATGGACAAACCGTATTGACAGGTGCGGCGTGCCGCTGCACGGGCTCTGCTAGTTCAAAGCCAAGCGTCCTTTCATGTCTACTTCCTTGGTCTAGGTTTATTAGTTCTCTTCGTATTTTGAATCAAAGTTTGATCACATATATTCATGCACGACAGACGATGTAGCGTGCGCAACGGTGGCTAGATCTATTACCTCCATCTGGGTTCACTCATCCCTCATATTTCGGGTCATATTTTGACCATAAGTTTAACTGCTAGTAAAATTTATGTTATATGCAGCAAAAAATAATACAGTTAGTTTTGTTGATTATCTTGCCTAATTGCATACTACTTACCCAATTAATTTTCTAAAATGTCTCATTTAATTGTATCATGGTGCTGATTTTTTGTTTCCTCATAAAGTCTGTCCCGTCCAAATTCAAATCCCGAATCCGCCACCGTGGGAGGATTGGGATAAATTGCAGCTTGGGATGACAAAACAGAAAAGTGAGATGAGATACAGAGCGAGGTACTACAATATGTTTCCAATATTTTAGGACCGTTGGGCATCTTTTCCATATTTATATGTTATATAAAGCTGAAAAGGCTACTGACATATGTTTTTCTTATATCGTTTCTCAAGAACTCCTCGTCAACACCAAACCGGCCAAATTAATTTAAGACATAATCTAAAGTGAGCATTAGTCGGATGGCATTTACTTGGAAGCTGCGCGGAAAAGTAGGGAAGCACATGCTCTCACACAAAAGCAAGGTCTGGTTTGACATAACATAATCGGTCGTCGATTCACAAGACGCCTTTTTGTTTTTGTTCACATCAGAGCAAATCTAATAGTATCTACATTCACCGTAACACACCTAACGTTTTGGAGTCTAGCACCGCAAACTGAGAGTCATCATATCTTAGCCTATAAAATGTGAGACCCGCCTGTCAACGAGAGATGCTTTTCCCCAATCTTCCGTCCAGCCTCACGTGAGGTGGGGGGCCACTGAAGTTTTCTTCGAACTACATGATTTTGGTGATGGAGTGCGCACCAAAAATTGACCCATGATGCCAAATATAAATGTTGGGAGGCCAAATATGCAAGAACCTTCAGTATAAAATTGTGATAGCCACCCATATAAAGACTCCGCTAGAGCGTACTTTTGCCTCCTTACCTTCGATATTGCCAATTTTATTTTGTTTCTCATATTGCCAGTTATTATGAATCACATAGCAACTCTGTTAAAGTTGCTCTTATGCATGCCTGAAATGTTAACCCTCAACTTGTGACACAAAAACTACTTCCCTAAAGTGTGACTTCGGTACAATTGCCAAAAGAAAAGCGGAACACTTCATTGTCTAACAGTTGTACAATAAGCTTTGTCTCAAAACAAAAGTTGTACATTAAGCAATCCAACTATACACAGGACACTTCATTGTCCAACAGTTGTACAATATGCATACTGATTTCGTTCTACTAACGAACAACTAAATGTGAACTGTCGGACAAAAATTACATGACATCCATCGTATGTATACCAGGGATATCTCTTCTTGCAATGCATCCTCATATTTTTCTATTTCAAGGCAATAAATATATTTCAGTTACAATGCAACGGCCTTCGGGTCTGAATGAGTTGGTTTAGGTAGCTCAAGTAATTGAGATCCACAAGTGATGTTGCACTTTGTCGGTGCAACTATTTATGAAAATTCAACAATGCATTTTGAAATACATTTAAAAAATGTGTTAAACGGTACATCCATTTGTGGCCTGCTAAATCAGTAAGCAGTTTCGCTGATAAAAGACGTATTTAGAGTAGCGATTTGCACATGCCTTCAAATATTTTTAGATCAGTTCAAATGGTTAGGTTCCTTATGTTTGAACCATTCCATAAGAGTTTAAGTCCCAGACTTGATACTGGTGCTTCCATTTTCCCAAATTTATTTTAGGTTTTCGGCGGTGTTTTTCTTTTTTTGACAGTGCTACGGCGGGCTTACGCCATCCTGAACCATTTTTATTATAGATAAGATTGAGATACAATATGATAGTTACAACAGATATCACCCGACACATAGGAGAAGGAACCAGGAACAACAGAATAGAAGATGGAACAAGGAACAACAGAAAAAGAACCAGAAGCAAGCTACGACAAGCAGCCAACACCAAGAACTTAGCATCCATCACCACCAGTGTACCGAGAAGAGCGGGAACTAGCTTTGTTGGATCCGTCGAAAGGACATCCGCCACCGAGAAGACGTAGAGAAGAAGTTGCCTGCTACCATGCGATCTCTGCACCTTGAAGAGCTAGGAGATCGTAGCCACCATCGAAGAGCATCCTGCTACCTAGGAACGTCGCCGCAGAGAAAGACACAGACTGTGCCGAAGGGCAATTTTCCGCTGAGATAGTCCTACACCTCCTCTGAGCCACACCACGGCCACCATCACAAATAGAGAGAACCATAGCTCTAGGCAGGCCACCAAACCACAAAAGCCATCGAAGGGTGCCGAATACCGAGACCTCACCGCTGCCACGAGCCCCAGAAAGAGAGGTCAACCATCAGCATAGGATGGCCAAGGTACTGGTCGCCGCCACAGAGCACCTCCACCGCCACCGCCCTACAAACCAGCAACCTGAACCAACACTCCAACCCAGACATCAGACGACCAACCACGGATCCCTGGCTCCTGAAACGACGCCCCCAAGGGGGAAACAACATTGAAGATGTCGTCGTTGTCCGATCCAGAGAAGGATTTGAGACTTTCGCCTGAAGCACAGAGAAATAGCTGACAACGGTAGCTCCCCAATGATGCCTTCACGAAGGGACACGGCGCCAGGAGACATCGTCATCACCGTTGCCGATGAAGTCGGCAATAGGCTTTCGCCCGAAGAATCCCTGTCCGGCCGACTCCACAAACGCTGGCCGCCCGAGTCCGGCAGCGCTAGACCTTCCCTTCTCCTGCCAGTCCACGGCGAGTGTCCCCGCTTGGTCTAGCAAGAGTCGTCCGCAAACACAGCCGCTCACCTCGAGCACCTGCACAGACAGAGTTGGTTCTGCCTCGGCTGCCACCTGCACCCAAACCCTCACTGCCATCCACAACGCGACACCACCACACGCCTACCCCGGCTACGGCAGCCACCACCGACCCCCCAGCCGCATCCATGGAGAGCACGACGTTCCCTTCAACTACGAGGTGTCTGTGATGACTGACAATTTCAAGATATGCCAGCTCAGTCTCTCGAAGGTGCTCACATGAGTAACTTGTGTGTGCATGCACTCATAGGAATGGGTGTATGAGTATAGGAATAGGAAATATGCTACATATGCCCTTATATCTGTAAAATACCAAATTTGAATTTTTATTATTCTTATCTTTGTATGCTGGTAACGGTAAGTTATGAAATCAAAAGAGTAAGTTGGACAACGCAGGCCACTCATGGAAATGTGCTGGTAACGGCAAGTTGGACCATGGTCCTCCCTCCGTCATGCGATACGGGGGTTAGACTTGTCAGTGAGAACAAGGAGTTGAGAAGGGTCATTTACGGTGTTGATATGTAACCAGAATGTTAAGATTTGTGTAGTCCTCTGTGAAACTAAATGCAGTTAGTTAATGCCTTGGTGCAGCAGAAATAACGTGGAAAGATTCCTACGGATGAAACATCTGCCTGTGTATTCGCGTTGCCTAAAGCTGACGCCAAAGCATGCCGTTTTTTTGTTTTTTGTGGAGGATACTTTGTTTGATTACTTTTTGTATCTTATGGTTACACTTGTACCTTGTGACGATGTTACTTACTTGTGTCAGCCTACAGGGTTTCAAACTGCCACATTTTACATCTACTAGACTAGATAGCTCGATGAAGATTAATATGGCAGCAAGGAAAAATTAGCATGGTCTTCCTTCTTCCTTGGCCGTGACATTGTGGTATAACGTGCCAGAATAAAATTAGCATGGCGCAACTTTGTAGTTAACTGCAACAAAGTTGACTCTTTATGAATGAACCGTACCAGAGTTTTTCTCCTGATAAAACTAGCATTAATTCTGTTTATCGCCTGAAATTTAACTTGGCTGATTTGAGGGTACAACTTAGCAGTGTTGTTGTTGGTTCTTAAACCCATTATGATCATGCTTCGTTTTCCAGGTGTGCCGAGCCAGCTGCTGAAAGCATATTTGCGAACTTCTCCCTCCTATTGACAGAGGACCCGGTGGAGGAACCCGACGTGGTCGACCTCGGCACTGTGTACCAGGAAGACAGAACCAAGTTCCCTTCGATAACTGGCAGCGAGGACGAGAATGATGAAGACATAGACTGGGATGACCACGCGCATTTCCCTGCCGGGGAGAAGGAAATCGGCATCTCGAAGAACCTCCGAGACATCATCCACCTGGAGATCACACTGGACGCCTTCTGCAGCAGCACCTGCAAGGGCTTGTGCCTTGTCTGCGGTGCGAACCTCAACACGAGCAGCTGCAACTGCGGCGCCGAGGAGTCGTCGCAAACCAATGACGCCAGGCGGCCAGGAACTCTCAAAGACCTGCTGAAGCCTATGCAAAGAAGATGATGATGAGGCAGACATTGCATATGTAGGTATCATGTAACCTGTGTGATAGTCTCTAGGATTGTCATGGGCAAGATATGCAGCCCGGTGAAAATGCAAATACTTGATGGCGGCGATATAGGGGAACTAGGCCGGCGACATTTGAGTCATGTGTCATGATTCGCTGCACCGACGGTGCAAATCTGTTTTTCTGTTCCTTAGAAGTTCATGATTATCATTTGTATTGCCTCATGTTACTGTTCTCGAAGTAGAAACCTGCAATGCAATGCCAGGATGTTATGTTGTAGTACAAAACCTGAAATGACATGATCAAATTACCTGTATGTGCACTTATCACTGTATGTGTATGTTTTTGCTGGAACACTTGCATCTTTCAGGTTTTACTTCTTGCAAGCCAACAGTAAAAAACTTACCTATAATTGAACAAAGACAAGTGACAAACAGAGACGGTCCAGGTGCATGTCAACACAAAACGGAGAATCAGTTCGCCAGTCACAACATATAGTAATTAAGTAGACTGATGAATGAACTAGCAGACTAGATCAACTCTCAAACGAGGCTAAACAGACATAGAAGAACACCGTTCTAGTGCTCGCCTGAGCTGATCACTACACAGGAACACAAAGAACACTCATTCATGCCCTCTCCTCCGCGAGTTTCGTGAGGGCGCGCCGCTCATTCCACAAGCTCGAAACAAGGGACCATGCAATAGAAACCTCCACCTTGCAGAAGCCAAGATCGCAGGTGCCATTGCTCGTGCCGGCCCTCTCCGGCCCGAACACGGCCTCGCCTCGTGCAACAACGACGGCAGCGCTACCACCATCATCGCCATCTTCTTTGCCAGCGATCTGAGGGGACGCCACCACGGAGACAACCAGCTTTCCCCCTCGAGGTCCACCGACACGATGCGCCTCGAGAGCTCAACCGCGTCGGTCGAAGGGCTGATCGGCATCTTCCCGTCCCAGGAGTCGAGCAGCAGCACCTCTCCTTCCCTCACGGTTGTGACCTCGGCGACGACGCGCCCCCGGAGACCCTCTGGCCACACACCATCGATGATCCGGACACCGATGACGGTCGCCTCGACCGAGGGGTCCAGCGGCGCGTAGGCAAGCTGGATCATGCACCGGTCGTAGAGGATACCAGAGCGGATCACATGTGTGGCAAGGTAGGTCTAGGGGTAGTTGAAGATTGCGAAGGCCAGCATCTCGTCCTCTTCAGGGTCCGTCTTCCTCTTCACCTTCGGTTGGAACTCAATTGTGATCGGGTCGATGATCACGATCGCGTGCGGCGGGCCTGTCAGCAGTTGATATGGATCCTGCAACGAAGATAAGAAATGTGGTAAATATACTACTTTGCCAATTAATTTTCTAAAGTGTCTTATTTAATTGTATCATGGTACCAATTTTTTGTTTCCTTGGAAAGTCTGGCCCGTCCAACTTCAAATCCTGGACCTGCCGCCATGTGAGGATTGGGATAAATTGCAGCTTGGGATGAGAAAACAGAGAAGTGAGATGAGATACAGAGCGAGCTCGTACCTTTTTCTAACTATGCAAAACGAGGTACTACGGTATGTTTCCAGTATTTTAGGACCGTCGGGCATCTTTCTTTTTGATCGAAAGGGGTTTCCCCCTGCTCCATTTTATTATAAACGGAGCAAAGCGCATGTCAACACGGACTGTTACAAGCAATCGGGCCTACCATAAAAGAGAGACTGACGGAATGAAGAAGTGCCATCTAAACAACCAGATAGACTACAGTCCTTGACCAAGCAAAGATAGAAGCATTTCTACCACAACTTATGCAAGCCCCATTCCTTTTTCTTCACTCTGAATGAGCCTTCAGTGTCTCGCCTCGGGTCCTCTTCACGCAAGCTCTCAGCCCAACGCCCATGCAATCCTAAGCAACTCGCCTCTTCGCCGATCTAGGAGTTGAATGCACCTTCTCAGCAGCACAGATTGGTCGCCCACACAGAGGATCTTCCATTGATGCAATGACGAGCTGATTTTTGCCAAGATCGCACGGGTGCTTGTCCACTGCGCCCCCTGAAAGCACATGTCATTACACATAGTCCAAATGCCTCAAATGGTAGCAACACAGGCAATATTAACAACAGACTCTTTGTTATTAAGATTCCAGAAGGAAGATAGTTCATTCATATCATTAGGACTACTAAACCCAAAAGAATCAGACACATCATTCCAGATCTGTTTAGCAACCACACACTCAAAGAACAGGTGATAAACAGTTTCATCCTCATCACAAAACAAACATTTTAAATTTTCCACTTCTCTTCTTTTATTCAGATTATCTCTGGTAAGAATCTTGTTATGGAAAGCTAACCATAGGAAAACTAAATATCTGTGAGGCACAATGATTTTCCAGAATTTTTTCCAGATGGGGGTAGAAACCCCACCTCAATTAATCATGTTATAGAAAGACTTGACCGAGTAGATTCCTGATGATTCCAACATCCAAACGGGTTGGTCCACCTCGCCAGTAATGGGAAAGTTAGATATAATGCGGATCAAGTCCTTCCATCTCTCCATAAACCCAGCCTCCACACATCTGTTGAAGGTAAGTTTCAGAGTAGACCCATCCCACACCTCAAAAACTGTACAATGCTGTTGTTGGCAGATTTCCTATACATCCCAAAATTGGGTTTTAAGAGAAGAATCCCCCACCCACACATCATCCCAAAAGCTAATCTTTTCACCATTCCCCAATTTCCATTTGTAAAAAGGTCTAATTCCTTCAAACGCCCAGGTAACCCCTTTCCAGAAGGGAGAGCCCACACCCTGTTTAGCCCACAACACATTGGGTTTGTCAGTTTTGTATTTGTGATCGACTAGCCTCACCCAATTTTTGTCACTGTCCATAAAATATCTTTTAGCCCAGGAGGCTAGCAAGGCCATATTAAATTCTCTCAAGTTGGGTACCCCCAGACCACCAAAGTCTTTTTTCTGAGAGATTAGCCCCCAGTTAGCAAGATGATACTTATGTTCATCTCCCAGGTTTCCCCAAAAAAAGTGAGCCATCTGTGAAGTGATGGCTTTGATTGCCCATTTGGGGAACTTGATAACAGACATTAGATACATGGGGACACTGGCAATACAAGCTTTGAGGAGGACTAACTTTGCTTCATAACTAAGTAGTCTCCCTTTCCAGCCACATATTCTTTTGATAATTTTGTCTATGATGTACTGAATATCTTCTCTCCTCAATTTGAGGTAGTGTAATGGAACTCCCAGGTATTTTAGAGGGAAATCCCCCAACTTACAGCAAAAAATTTGGGAAAGAAGTTTAGCATCATTTTCATTCATATTGATTGGCACTACCTCACATTTATCATAGTTAATTTTTAAACCAGAGAGGTTTTCAAAGCAAGCAAGTAGCCATTTCAGATTCCTAACATACTCAGGTTTAGGGTTAAGAAAGAGGATTGTATCATCAGCATACTGCAGACATATCAGCCCTTGTGGGATGATATGGGGAACAATCCCAGAGATAATATTACTGTTAATAGCTTTGGCCAGCATACGAGAGAACACATCAGCCACCAAATTGAAGAGCATGGGGGAACTTGGATCCCCTTGTTTGAGTCCTTTCCCACCCACAAAGTAAGGCCCAAGGACATCATTGATTTTAACACAGAAAGAGCTCTGTTGCAGAATGGAGAGGTTCCACCTAATCCATTTAGCTCCAAAACCCCTAGAAGTTAGCATTTCTACTAGGAAATCCCAGTTCACTCGATCATATGCTTTCTCGTAATCTATTTTGAGAACAATCCCAGACTCATTAGATTTATGGACTTCATGAATGGCCTCATGAGTAGTAACTACACTTTCTAGGATAAATCTGCCTCTCACAAAAGCAGATTGGCAAGGAGATAGGAGCCTATGACCTACAGGGCCAACCCTGTTTGTCATAGCTTTACTAAAGATCTTAACAGAGCAGTTGCTCAAACAAATTGGTCTAAATTTCCTCATATTATTGGCATCTGGCTCTTTAGGGATCAGAGTAACAATAGAGTAATTTAGTCTCTGGATATCCAGGGTCCCATTTTCAAAATCTCTAACCAGAGCCATAAAATCATGCTTGATGACCTCCCAGAAGTGTTGATAGAGGAGAAATGAGAGGCCATCAGGGCCAGGGGCCCCATTAGCATATGAGCCCATGATGGCTTATTTAATTTACTCTTCTGAGAAGGGTTTTTCTAGGGGAATATTCTCTGCATCTGTCACCATTTCTTCCCTCGACCAAAACTGGTCATCTAAATGGATATTAGGTCTTGGTTCAAAACCAAAAAGGTTTTTATAGAAGTCAGTGGCTACATCCAGCATGTCTTTAGTGGAGTATACAGGCCCATCTGGCCCTTCTAGAATAGACAGCTGATTCTTCCTTCTACGTTGGTTAGCAACAGCATGGAAATAAGCTGTGTTTCTATCCCCCTCCTTAATCTTCCTGTCTCTAGATCTCTGCCACATGGTAGTTTCCTCTTTTCTCTAGATTTCTTCAAGTTCCTCTTTGATTTGTTTCATTCTGAGGACATCCCCAGCATTGGTTCTATTTTGTTCAGCAAAGACATCAAGGATGTCAAATTCCTGAAGGAGACTCTTTTTCTTTTTCTTCATAGCTGCTTCAAGGTTTATGCTCTAGCCTTTAACACTTTTCCTGAATAGCTTGGTTTTCAATTGCCAGGTCCCAGTAGCAGTTGTAAATGGTGAAGGTGTGGCCCAAATTTTCTCTACCAAGGCTCGAAAGTCTGGTTGTTCCAACCACCATTTTTCAAATTTAAAGGGTTTAGATGGGTTACAAGTACTCACCCCTGAGTCCAGGAGAATCGGGGCATGGTCACTCCCCACCCTGGGAAGTGCACACAAGGTGGTGAGGGGGAAGTGACTATCCCAACTAGTAGTAGAGAAAACGTTGTCAATGGTGGCAAAGATGGGATTGTCCTGATTATTACTCCAGGTATAAACCCTGTTAGACAACTTATATTCCATAAGGCCCCATTTATTGATCCAGTCATTGAACAAAAATGTCCAAGAAGAGTTTATATTGCCTGAGGATTTATCTTTAGCTTCTCTAATCAGATTGAAATCACCTCCAAACAAAACAAGATAGCATAAGTTATCCATACTTTCATGAAGTTCAACAATGAAATCAAGTTTGTCTACAGCATAAGCTGTGCCATAAACCACAATCAAATGCCAGCAAAACCTATAAGCTTTATTTTTTAAGGTAATGATAATACAGTAATTCTTACTACTGACACTAAGCACCTCAAAAAGATTAGATTTAGTACCCACAAGGATACGCCCAGCAGAGCCTACAGCAGGCAATATATGCCAATCATAGGCAATAGAGCCAGCTAGGGCATTGAGAAAGGAGTCAGACAAGGTTTCTCTTTTAATTTCCTGAAATCCTAAAAAATCAGGCTTATGCTTGCTAACTAAGTCAGACAGGCACTGTAGTTTCCCTTTTTGGCCCAGACCTCTAATATTCCAAAAAACACCAATCATGGGATTTTGAATGGATGTGTCAGACTACAGAGTCCACCTCTCACAGCATTCCCAAGCCCACCCACAGCACCAGCAGTGCCCCCTGGTGTATTGGTGTTGGGAATGTCTCTTATTGGAGTACAAACTCCATCATCAGCACTAAATCCAGTGTCTAGAATATCAGGTAAAGATATTTCAGGATTTTGGGAAGAAAAAATAAGGCATTTTTCAGTTTCATCTCTAACAATATCATTAATGATCTGATTTTTTTCCATCTCATTATCACCAATCTTGATGTTAACTGCAGAAGCATAAGTGAGTATTAGTCGGATGCCATTTACTTGGAAGCTGCACGGAAAAGTAGGGAAGCACATGCTCTCACACAAAAGCAACGTCTGGGTTGACATAACATCAATCTTGATGTTTGCCGCTGTCTCCGTCTCGATCGTCAGCCCAACGTCATCGTCATAGTCTCATCCTTGCTGGTGCCACCGGAGCCGTCTTGATCACTACCTCCACTACCGTGCAAAAACTGTGCTATCTAATAAATTTTGATGAAAAGGGTCCTTATGAAGGGTAAATAGCAATTGGCATATCATGTTGTGGTTTTGCGTAGGTAAGAAACGTTCTTGCTAGAAACCCATAGCAGCCACGTAAAACATGCAAACAACAATTAGAGGACGTCTAACTTGTTTTTGCAGGGTATGCTATGTGATGTGATATGGCCAAGAAGAATGTGATGAATGATATGTGATGTATGAGATTGATCATGTTCTTGTAATAGGATTCATGACTTGCATGTCGATGAGTATGACAACCGGCAGGAGCCATAGGAGTTGTCTTTATTTATTGTATGACCTGCGTGTCATTAAACAACGCCATGTAATTACTTTACTTTATTGCTAACCAGTAGCCATAGTAGTAGAAGTAATAGTTGGCGAGACAACTTCATGAAGACACGATGATGGAGATCATGATGATGGAGATCATGGTGTCATGCCGGTGACGATGATGATCATGGAGCCCCGAAGATGGAGATCAATGGAGCTATATGATATTGGCCATATCATGTCACTACTATATAATTGCATGTGATGTTTATTATGTTTATGCATCTTGTTTACTTAGAACGACGGTAGTAAATAAGATGATCCCTTACAACAATTTCAAGAAGTGTTCTCCCCTAACTGTGCACCGTTGCTAAAGTTCATCGCTTCTAAGCACCACGTGATGATCGGGTGTGATGGATTCTTACATTCACATACAACGGGTGTAAGACAGATTTACACACGCGAAACACTTAGGGTTAACTTGACGAGCCTAGCATGTACAGACATGGCCTCGGAACACAGAGACCGAAAGGTCGAGCATGAGTCGTATAGTAGATACGATCAACATGAAGATGTTCACCTATGATGACTAGTCCGTCTCACGTGATGATCGGACACGGCCTAGTTGACTCGGATCATGTAATCACTTAGATGACCAGAGGGATGTCTATCTGAGTGGGAGTTCATAAGATGAACTTAATTATCTTGAACATAGTCAAAAGACCTTTTGCAAATTATGTCGTAAGCTCGCGCTTTAGTTCCACTGTTTAGATATGTTCCTAGAGAAAATATAGTTGAAAGTTGAAAGTAGCGATTATGCGGACAGTAGAAAGCTTATGTCCTTAATGCACCGCTCAGTGTGCTGAACCCCAAACGTCGTTTGTGGATGTTGCGAACATCGGACATACACGTTTTGATAACTACATGATAGTTCAGTTAAACGGTTTAGAGTTGAGGCACGAAAGACGTTTTCGAAATGTCGCGGAACATATGAGATGTTTCGAGGGCTGAAATTAGGATTTCAGGCTCGTGTCCACGTCAAGAGGTATAAGACCTCCGACGATTTTCTTAGCCTGCAAACTAAGGGAGAAAAGCTCAATCGTTGAGCTTGTGCTCAGATTGTCTGAGTACAACAATCACTTGAATCGAGTGGGAGTTGATCTTCCAGATGAGATAGTGATGTTTCTCCAAAGTCATTGCCACCAAGCTGCTAGAGCTTCGTGATGAACTATAACATATCAAGGATAGAGATGATGATCCTTGAGGTATTCGCGTTGTTTGACATCGCGAGAGTAAAAATCAAGAAGGAGCATCAATTGTTGATCGTTGGTGAAACCACTAGTTTCAAGAAGGGCAAGGGCAAGAAGGGACACTTTATGAAACGGCAAATCAGTTGCTGCTCCAGTGAAGAAACCCAAGGTTGAACCCAAACCCGAGACTAAGTGCTTCTGCAATAAGGGGAACAGCCACTGGAGCAAAATTACCCTAGATACTTGGTAGATAAGAAGGCTGGCAAGGTCGATAGAAGTATATTGGATATACATTAAGTTATTGTGTATTTTACTAGTACTCCTAGTAGCACCAGGGTATTAGATACCGGTTCGGTTGCTAAGTGTTAGTAACTCGAAATAAAAGGCTACGGAATAAACGGAGACTAGCTAAAGGAGAGCTGACGATATGTGTTGGAAGTGTTTCCAATTTTGATGTGATCAAACATCGCACGCTCCCTCTACCATCAAGATTAGTATTAAACCAGAATAATTATCATTTGGTGTTTGCGTTGAGCATAGACATGATTGGATTATGTCTATCGCAATACGGTTATTCATTTAAGGAGAATAATGGTTACTCTATTTATTTGAATAATACCTTCGATGGTCTTGCACCTAAAAGAATGGTTTATTGAATCTCGATCGTAGTGATACACATTTTCATGCAAAAAGATATAAGATAGTAATGATAGTACCACGTACTTGTGGCACTGCCATGTAAGTCATATTGGTATAAAACGCATGAAGAAGCTCCATGTTGATGGATCTTTGGACTCACTCGTTTTTGAAAAGTTTGAGACATGCAAACCATGTCTATTGGTGCATACGCATGAAGAAACTCCATGCAGATGGATCGTTTGGACTCACTTGATTTTGAATCACTTGAGATATGCAAATCATACCACATGGGCAAGATGACTGAAAAGCCTCAGTTTCAGTAAGATGGAACAAGGTAGCAACCTGTTGGAAGTAACACATTTTGATGTGTGCAGTCCAATGAGTGCTGAGGCATGCAGTGAATATCGTTATGTTCTGACTTCACAGATGATTCGAGTAGATGTTGAGTATATTTACTTGATGAAACACAAGTCTGGATTATTGAATGGTTCAAGTAATTTCAGAGTGAAGTTAAAGATCATTGTGACAAGAGGATAAAATGTCTATGATATGATCATAGAGATGAGTATCTGAGTTACGAGCTTTGGCACGCAATTAAGACACTGTGGAAATTGTTTTACAATTAATACCGCCTGGAACACCATAGTGTGATGGTGTGTCCGAACATCATAGTTGCACTCTATTGGATATGGTGCGTACCATGATATCTCTTATCGAATTACCACTATCGTTCATGGGTTAGGCATTAGAGACAACCGCACTCACTTTAATGGGTCACCACGTAATTCCGTTGAGACGACACCGTTTGGAGAAACCTAAGTTGTCGTTTCTTAAAAGTTTGGGGCTGCGACGCTTATGTGGAAAAGTTTCAGGTTGATAAGCTCGAACCCAAAGCGGACAAAATGCATCTTCATAGGACACCCAAAACAGTTGGGTATACCTCCTAATTCAGATCCGGAAGCCATAGGGATTGTTTCTTGAATCGGGTCCTTTCTCGAGGAAAAGTTCGTCTCGAAAAGTTGAGTGGGAGGATGGTGGAGACTTGATGAGGTTATTGAACCATCACTTCAACAAGTGTGTAGCAGGGCACAGGAAGTTGTTCCTGTGGCACCTACACCAATTGAAGTCGGAGCTTATGATAGTGATCATGAAGTTTTGGATCAAGTCACTACCGTACCTCGTAGGGTGACAAGGATGCGGACTGCTTCAGAGTGGTACGGTGATCCTGTCTTGAAGGTCATGTTGCTAGACAACAATGAACCTACGAGCTATGGAGAAGCGATGGTGGGCCCAAATTCCGACAAATGGTTAGAAGCCATGAAATCCGAGATAGGATCCATGTATCATAACAAAGCATGGACTTTGGTGGACTTGCCCGATGATCGGCAAGCCATTGAAATAAATGGATCTTTAAGAAGAAGACGGACGTGGACGGTAATGTCACCTTCTATGAAGCTCGACTTGTGGCGAAGAGTTTTTCACAAGTTCAAGGAGTTGACTACGATGAGATTTTCTCATCTGTAGTGATGCTTAAGTCCGTCGGAATCATGTTAGCATTAGCTGCATTTATGAAATCTGGCAGATGGATGTCAAGACGAGTTTCCTTACCAGTTTACGTAGGGAAAGTTTGTATGTGATACAATCAGAAAAGTTTTGTCGATCCTAAGGATGCTAAAAGGTATGCTAGCTCCAGCGATCCTTCTAAGGACTGGAGTAAGCATCTCGGAGTTGGAATATGCACTTTGATAGGATGATCAAAGATTTTGGGTTTATACAAAGTTTGTGAGAAACTTGTATTTCCAAAGAAGTGAGTGGGAGCACTACAGAATTTCTGATAAGTATATGTGAATGACATATTGTTGATCAGAAATGATGTAGAATTTCTGGAAAGCATATAGGGTTATTTGAAAAGTGTTTTTCAATAGAAAACCTGAATTGAGCTTCTTGAACATTGAGCATCAAGATCTATGAGGATAGATAAAAAATGCTAAATGGTACTTTCAAATGAGCACATACCTTGACATGATCTTGAAGGTGTTCAAGATGGATCAGTCAAAGAAGGAGTTCTTGCCTGAGTTGTAAGGTATGAAGTTAAGAGTTAAAGCTCGACCACGGCAGAAGAGAGAGAAAGGACGAAGGTCGTCCCCTATGCTTCAGACATAGGCTCTGTAGTATGCTATGCTGTGTACCGCACTGGAAGTGTGCCTTGCCATGAGTCTGGCAAGGGGGTACAAGAGTGATCCAGGAATGGATCATTGGACAGCGGTCAAAATTGTCCTTGGAGTAAATAAGGACATGTTTCTCGATTATGGAGGTGATAAAGAGTTCGACATAAAGGGTTACATCGATGCAAGCTTTAACACCTATCCGAGTGACTCTGAGTAGCAAACCGGATACGTATAGTGGAGCAACCATTTGGAATAGCTCCAAGTGGAGCGTGGAAGCAGCATTTACAATATGACATAGAGATTTGCGAAGTACATACGGATCTGAATGTTGCAGACCCGTTGACTAAAACCTCTCTCACAAGCAAAACATGATCAAACCCCAGAACTCATTGAGTCTTAATCACATGATGATGTGAACTAGTTTAGTGACACTAGTAAACTCTTGGATGTTGGTCACATGGAGATGTGACCTATGAGTGTTGATCACATAGCGATGTGAACTAGATTATTGACTCTAGTGCAAGTGGGAGACTATTGGAAATATGCCCTAGAGGCAATAATAAATTGGTTATTATTATATTTCCTTGTTCATGATAATTGTTTATTATCCATGCTATAATTGTATTGATAGGAAACTCAGATACATGTGTGGATACATAGACAACACCATGTCCCTAGTAAGCCTCTAGTTGACTAGCTCGTTGATCAACAGATGGTTACGGTTTCCTGACCATGGACATTGGATGTCGTTGATAACGGGATCACATCATTTGGAGAATGATGTGATGGACAAGACCCAATCCTAAGCCTAGCACAAAGATCGTGTAGTTCGTATGCTAAAGCTTTTCTAATGTCAAGTATCTTTTCCTTAGACCATGAGATTGTGCAACTCCCGGATACCGTAGGAATGCTTTGGGTGTACCAAACGTCACAACGTAACTGGGTGGCTATAAAGGTGCACTACAGGTATCTCCGAAAGTGTCTGTTGGGTTGGCACGAATTGAGACAGGGATTTGTCACTCTGTGTAAACGGAGAGGTATCTCTGGGCCCACTCGGTAGGACATCATCATAATGTGCACAATGTGACCAAGGGGTTGATCACGGGATGATGTGTTACAGAACGAGTAAAGAGACTTGCCAGTAACGAGATTGAACAAGGTATCGGCATACCGACGATCGAATCTCGGGCAAGTACAATACCGCTAGACAAAGGGAATTGTATACGGGATTGATTGAGTCCTTGACATCATGGTTCATCCGATGAGATCATCGTGGAACATGTGGGAGCCAACATGGGTATCGAGATCCCGCTGTTGGTTATTGACCGGAGAACGTCTCGGTCATGTCTGCATGGTTCCCGAACCCGTAGGGTCTACACACTTAAGGTTCGATGACGCTAGGGTTATAGGGAATAGATATATGTGGTTACCGAATGTTGTTCGGAGTCCCGGATGAGATTCCGGACGTCACGAGGAGTTCCGGAATGGTCCGGAGGTAAAGATTTATATATGGGAAGTCCTATTTTGGCCACCGGAAAATGTTCGGGATTTTTCGGTATTGTACCGGGAAGGTTCTAGAAGGTTCCGGAGTGGGGCCCACCTGCATGGGGGACCCACATGAACTTGGGTAGTGGGGGCAAGGCCCCACAACCCTGGTCAAGGCGCACCAAGATCCCCCCTTAGAAGGAATAAGATCATCTCCCGAAGGGATAAGATCAAGATCCCTAAAAAAGGGGGATAACAATCGGTGGGGAAAGGAAAGGATGGGATTTCTTTCCTCCCACCTTTGCCAACGCCCCAATGGACTTGGAGGGCAAGAAATAATCCCCCTCCACCCCTATATATAGTGGGGAGGCGCATGGGAGCTACACCCTTGCCCCTGGCGCAGCCCTCCCCCTCTCCCAAGTCCTCCTCCTCTCCCGCGGTGCTTGGCGAAGCCCTGCAGGATTGCCACGCTCCTCCATCACCACCACACCGTCGTGCTGCTGCTGGATGGAGTCTTCCCAACCTCTCCCTCTCTCCTTGCTGGATCAAGGCACGGGAGACGTCACCGGGCTGTACGTGTGTTGAACGCGGAGGTGCCGTCCGTTCGGCACTAGGATCTCCGGTGATTTGGATCACGACGAGTACGACTCCTTCAACCCCATTATCTTGAACTCTTCCACTTAGCGATCTACAAGGGTATGTAGATGCACTCTCCTTCCCCTCGTTGCTAGTTTCTCCATAGATAGATCTTGGTGACACGTAGGAAAATTTTGAATTTCTGCTACGTTCCCCAACAGTGGCATCATGAGCTAGGTCTATTGCATAGATTCTTTGCACGAGTAGAACACAAAGTAGTTGTGGGCGTTGATGTTGTTCAATATGCTTACCGTTACTAGTCCAATCTTGTTTCGACGGTATTGTGGGATGAAGCGGCCCGGACCGACCTTACACATACTCTTACGTGAGACAGGTTCCACCGACTGACATGCACTTGGTTCATAAGGTGGCTAGCGGGTGCCAGTCTCTCCCACTTTAGTCGGAACGGATTCGATGAAAAGGGTCCTTATGAAGGGTAAATAGCAATTGGCATATCACGTTGTGGTATTGCGTAGGTAAGAAACGTTCTCGCTAGAAACCCATAGCAGCCACGTAAAACATGCAAACAACAATTTGAGGACGTCTAACTTGTTTTTGCAGGGTATGCTATGTGATGTGATATGGCCAAGAAGAATGTGATGAATGATATGTGATGTATGAGATTGATCATGTTCTTGTAGTAGGATTCACGACTTGCATGTCGATGAGTATGACAACCGGCAGGAGCCATAGGAGTTGTCTTTATTTATTGTATGACTTGCGTGTCATTAAACAACGCCATGTAATTACTTTACTTTATTGCTAACCAGTAGCCATAGTAGTAGAAGTAATAGTTGGCGAGACAACTTCATGAAGACACGATGATGGAGATCATGGTGTCATGCCGGTGACGATGATGATCATGGAGCCCCGAAGATGGAGATCAATGGAGCTATATGATATTGGCCATATCATGTCACTACTATATAATTGCATGTGATGTTTATTATGTTTATGCATCTTGTTTACTTAGAACGACGATAGTAAATAAGATGATCCCATACAACAATTTCAAGAAGTGTTCTCCCCTAACTGTGCACCGTTGCTAAAGTTTGTCGCTTCAAAGCACCACGTGATGATCGGGTGTGATGGATTCTTACGTTCACATACAACGGGTGTAAGACAGATTTACACACGCGAAACACTTAGGGTTAACTTGACGAGCCTAGCATGTACAGACATGGCCTCGGAACACAGAGACCGAAAGGTCGAGCATGAGTCATATAGTAGATACGATCAACATGAAGATGTTCACCGATGATGACTAGTCCGTCTCACGTGATGATCGGACACGGCCTAGTTGACTCGGATCATGTAATCACTTAGATGACCAGAGGGATGTCTATCTGAGTGGGAGTTCATAAGATGAATAATTATCTTGAACATAGTCAAAAGACCTTTTGCAAATTATGTCGTAAGCTCGCGCTTTAGTTCCACTGTTTAGATATGTTCCTAGAGAAAATATAGTTGAAAGTTGAAAGTAGCGATTATGCGGACAGTAGAAAGCTTATGTCCTTAATGCACCGCTCAGTGTGCTGAACCCCAAACGTCATTTGTGGATGTTGCGAACATCGGACATACACGTTTTGATAACTACATGATAGTTCAGTTAAACGGTTTAGAGTTGAGGCACGAAAGACGTTTTCGAAATGTCGCGGAACATATGAGATGTTTCGAGGGCTGAAATTAGGATTTCAGGCTCGTGCCCACGTCAAGAAGTATAAGACCTCCGACGATTTTCTTAGCCTGCAAAATAAGGGAGAAAAGCTCAATCGTTGAGCTTGTGCTCAGATTGTCTGAGTACAACAATCACTTGAATCGAGTGGGAGTTGATCTTCCAGATGAGATAGTGATGTTTCTCCAAAGTCATTGCCACCAAGCTGCTAGAGCTTCGTGATGAACTATAACATATCAAGGATAGAGATGATGATCCTTGAGGTATTCGTGTTGTTTGACATCGCGAGAGTAAAAATCAAGAAGGAGCATCAATTGTTGATGGTTGGTGAAACCACTAGTTTCAAGAAGGGCAAGGGCAAGAAGGGACACTTCATGAAACGGCAAATCAGTTGCTGCTCCAGTGAAGAAACCCAAGGTTGAACCCAAACCCGAGACTAAGTGCTTCTGCAATAAGGGGAACAGCCACTGGAGCAAAATTACCCTAGATACTTGGTAGATAAGAAGGCTGGCAAGGTCGATAGAAGTATATTGGATATACATTAAGTTATTGTGTATTTTACTAGTACTCCTAGTAGCACCAGGGTATTAGATACCGGTTCGGTTGCTAAGTGTTAGTAACTCGAAATAAAAGGCTACGGAATAAACGGAGACTAGCTAAAGGAGAGCTGACGATATGTGTTGGAAGTGTTTCCAATTTTGATGTGATCAAACATCGCACGCTCCCTCTACCATCAAGATTAGTATTAAACCAGAATAATTATCATTTGGTGTTTGCGTTGAGCATAGACATGATTGGATTATGTCTATCGCAATACGGTTATTCATTTAAGGAGAATAATGGTTACTCTATTTATTTGAACAATACCTTCGATGGTCTTGCACCTAAAAGAATGGTTTATTGAATCTCGATCGTAGTGATACACATTTTCATGCAAAAAGATATAAGATAGTAATGATAGTACCACGTACTTGTGGCACTGCCATGTAAGTCATATTGGTATAAAACGCATGAAGAAGCTACATGTTGATGGATCTTTGGACTCACTTGTTTTTGAAAAGTTTGAGACATGCAAACCATGTCTATTGGTGCATACGCATGAAGAAACTCCATGCAGATGGATCGTTTGGACTCACTTGATTTTGAATCACTTGAGATATGCAAATCATACCACATGGGCAAGATGACTGAAAAGCCTCAGTTTCAGTAAGATGGAACAAGGTAGCAACCTGTTGGAAGTAACACATTTTGATGTGTGCAGTCCAATGAGTGCTGAGGCATGCAGTGAATATCGTTATGTTCTGACTTCACAGATGATTCGAGTAGATGTTGAGTATATTTACTTGATGAAACACAAGTCTGAATTATTGAATGGTTCAAGTAATTTCAGAGTGAAGTTAAAGATCATTGTGACAAGAGGATAAAATGTCTATGATATGATCATAGAGATGAGTATCTGAGTTACGAGCTTTGGCACGCAATTAAGACACTGTGGAAATTGTTTTACAATTCATACCGCCTGGAACACCATAGTGTGATGGTGTGTCCGAACATCATAGTTGCACTCTATTGGATATGGTGCGTACCATGATATCTCTTATCGAATTACCACTATCGTTCATGGGTTAGGCATTAGAGACAACCACACTCACTTTAATGGGTCACCACGTAATTCCGTTGAGACGACACCGTTTGGAGAAACCTAAGTTGTCGTTTCTTAAAAGTTTGGGGCTGCGACGCTTATGTGGAATAGTTTCAGGTTGATAAGCTCGAACCCAAAGCGGACAAAATGCATCTTCATAGGACACCCAAAACAGTTGGGTATACCTCCTAATTCAGATCCGGAAGCAATAGGGATTGTTTCTTGAATCGGGTCCTTTCTCGAGGAAAAGTTTGTCTCTAAAAGTTGAGTGGGAGGATGGTGGAGACTTGATGAGGTTATTGAACCATCACTTCAACAAGTGTGTAGCAGGGCACAGGAAGTTGTTCCTGTGGCACCTACACCAATTGAAGTCGGAGCTTATGATAGTGATCATGAAGTTTTGGATCAAGTCACTATCGTACCTTGTAGGGTGACAAGGATGCGGACTGCTTCAGAGTGGTACGGTGATCCTGTCTTGAAGGTCATGTTGCTAGACAACAATGAACCTACGAGCTATGGAGAAGCGATGGTGGGCCCAAATTCCGACAAATGGTTAGAAGCCATGAAATCCGAGATAGGATCCATGTATCATAACAAAGCATGGACTTTGGTGGACTTGCCCGATGATCGGCAAGCCATTGAAATAAATGGATCTTTAAGAAGAAGACGGACGTGGACGGTAATGTCACCTTCTATGAAGCTCGACTTGTGGCAAAGAGTTTTTCACAAGTTCAAGGAGTTGACTACGATGAGATTTTCTCATCTGTAGCGATGCTTAAGTCCGTCGGAATCATGTTAGCATTAGCTGCATTTATGAAATCTGGCAGATGGATGTCAAGACGAGTTTCCTTACCAGTTTACATAAGGAAAGGTTGTATGTGATACAATCAAAAAAGTTTTGTCGATCCTAAGGATGCTAAAAGGTATGCTAGCTCCAGCGATCCTTCTAAGAACTGGAGTAAGCATCTCGGAGTTGGAATATGCACTTTGATAGGATGATCAAAGATTTTGGGTTTATACAAAGTTTGTGAGAAACTTGTATTTCCAAAGAAGTGAGTGGGAGCACTATAGAATTTCTGATAAGTATATGTGAATGACATATTGTTGATCAGAAATGATGTAGAATTTCTGGAAAGCATATAGGGTTATTTGAAAAGTGTTTTTCAATAGAAAACCTGAATTAAGCTTCTTGAACATTGAGCATCAAGATCTATGAGGATAGATAAAAAATGCTAAATGGTACTTTCAAATGAGCACATACCTTGACATGATCTTGAAGGTGTTCAAGATGGATCAGTCAAAGAAGGAGTTCTTGCCTGAGTTGTAAGGTATGAAGTTAAGAGTTAAAGCTCGACCACGGCAGAAGAGAGAGAAAGGACGAAGGTCGTCCCCTATGCTTCAGACATAGGCTCTGTAGTATGCTATGCTGTGTACCGCACTAGAAGTGTGCCTTGCCATGAGTCTGGCAAGGGGGTACAGGAGTGATCCAGGAATGGATCATTGGACAGCGGTCAAAATTGTCCTTGGAGTAAATAAGGACATGTTTCTCGATTATGGAGGTGATAAAGAGTTCGACATAAAGGGTTACGTCGATGCAAGCTTTAACACCTATCCGAGTGACTCTGAGTAGCAAACCGGATACGTATAGTGGAGCAACCATTTGGAATAGCTCCAAGTGGAGCGTGGAAGCAGCATTTACAATATGACATGGAGATTTGCGAAGTACATACGGATCTGAATGTTGTAGACCCGTTGACTAAAACCTCTCTCACAAGCAAAACATGATCAAACCCCAGAACTCATTGAGTCTTAATCACATGATGATGTGAACTAGTTTAGTGACACTAGTAAACTCTTGGATGTTGGTCACATGGAGATGTGACCTATGAGTGTTGATCACATAGCGATGTGAACTAGATTATTGACTCTAGTGCAAGTGGGAGACTGTTGGAAATATGCCCTAGAGGCAATAATAAATTGGTTATTATTATATTTCCTTGTTCATGATAATCGTTTATTATCCATGCTATAATTGTATTGATAGGAAACTCAGATACATGTGTGGATACATAGACAACACCATGTCCCTAGTAAGCCTCTAGTTGACTAGCTCGTTGATCAACAGATGGTTACGGTTTCCTGACCATGGACATTGGATGTCGTTGATAACGGGATCACATCATTTGGAGAATGATGTGATGGACAAGACCCAATCCTAAGCCTAGCACAAAGATCGTGTAGTTTGTATGCTAAAGCTTTTCTAATGTCAAGTATCTTTTCCTTAGACCATGAGATTGTGCAACTCCCGGATACTGTAGGAATGCTTTGGGTGTACCAAACGTCACAACGTAACTGGGTGGCTATAAAGGTCCACTACAGGTATCTCCGAAAGTGTCTGTTGGGTTGGCACGAATTGAGACTGGGATTTGTCACTCTGTGTAAACGGAGAGGTATCTCTGGGCCCACTCGGTAGGACATCATCATAATGTGCACAATGTGACCAAGGGGTTGATCACGGGGTGATGTGTTACGGAACGAGTAAAGAGACTTGCCAGTAACGAGATTGAACATGGTATCGGCATACCGACGATCGAATCTCGGGCACGTACAATACCGCTAGACAAAGGGAATTGTATACGGGATTGATTGAGTCCTTGACATCGTGGTTCATCCGATGAGATCATCGTGGAACATGTGGGAGCCAACATGGGTATCAAGATCCCGCTGTTGGTTATTGACCGGAGAACGTCTCGGTCATGTCTTCATGGTTCCCGAACCCGTAGGGTCTACACACTTAAGGTTCGATGACGCTAGGGTTATAGGGAATAGATATACGTGGTTACCGAATGTTGTTCGGAGTCCCGGATGAGATTCCGGACGTCACGAGGAGTTCCGGAATGGTCCGGAGGTAAAGATTTATATATGGGAAGTCCTATTTTGGCCACCGGAAAATGTTCGGGATTTTTCGGTATTGTACCGGGAAGGTTCTAGAAGGTTCCGGAGTGGGGCCCACCTGCATGGGGGACCCACATGAACTTGGGTAGTGGGGGCAAGGTCCCACAACCCTGGTCAAGGCGCACCAAGATCCCCCCTTAGAAGGAATAAGATCATCTCCCGAAGGGATAAGATCAAGATCCCTAAAAAAGGGGGATAACAATCGGTGGGGAAAGGAAAGGATGGGATTTCTTTCCTCCCACCTTTGCCAACGCCCCAATGGACTTGGAGGGCAAGAAATAATCCCCCTCCACCCCTATATATAGTGGGAAGGCGCATGGGAGCTACACCCTTGCCCCTGGCGCAGCCCTCCCCCTCTCCCAAGTCCTCCTCCTCTCCCGCGGTGCTTGGCGAAGCCCTGCAGGATTGCCACGCTCCTCCATCACCACCACACCGTCGTGCTGCTGCTGGATGGAGTCTTCCCAACCTCTCCCTCTCTCCTTGCTGGATCAAGGCATGGGAGACGTCACCGGGCTGTACGTGTGTTGAACGCGGAGGTGCCGTCCGTTCGGCACTAGGATCTCCGGTGATTTGGATCACGACGAGTACGACTCCTTCAACCCCATTATCTTGAACGCTTCCACTTAGAGATCTACAAGGGTATGTAGGTGCACTCTCCTTCCCCTCGTTGCTAGTTTCTCCATAGATAGATCTTGGTGACACGTAGGAAAATTTTGAATTTCTGCTACGTTCCCCAACAGTGGCATCATGAGCTAGGTCTATTGCGTAGATTCTTTGCACGAGTAGAACACAAAGTAGTTGTGGGCGTTGATGTTGTTCAATATGCTTACCGTTACTAGTCCAATCTTGTTTCGACGGTATTGTGGGATGAAGCGGCCCGGACCGACCTTACACATACTCTTACGTGAGACAGGTTCCACCGACTGACATGCACTTGGTTCATAAGGTGGCTAGCGGCTGCCAGTCTCTCCCACTTTAGTCGGAACGGATTCGATGAAAAGGGTACTTATGAAGGGTAAATAGCAATTGGCATATCACATTGTGGTTTTGCGTAGGTAAGAAACATTCTTGCTAGAAACCCATAGCAGCCACGTAAAACATGCAAACAACAATTTGAGGACGTCTAACTTGTTTTTGCAGGGTATGCTATGTGATGTGATATGGCCAAGAAGAATGTGATGAATGATATGTGATGTATGAGATTGATCATGTTCTTGTAGTAGGATTCACGACTTGCATGTCGATGAGTATGACAACCGGCAGGAGCCATAGGAGTTGTCTTTATTTATTGTATGACTTGCGTGTCATTAAACAACGCCATGTAATTACTTTACTTTATTGCTAACCAGTAGCCATAGTAGTAGAAGTAATAGTTGGCGAGACAACTTCATGAAGACACGATGATGGAGATCATGGTGTCATGCCGGTGACGATGATGATCATGGAGCCCCGAAGATGGAGATCAATGGAGCTATATGATATTGGACATATCATTTCACTACTATATAATTGCATGTGATTTATTATGTTTATGCATCTTGTTTACTTAGAACGACGGTAGTAAATAAGATGATCCCTTACAACAATTTCAAGAAGTGTTCTTCCCTAACTGTGCACCGTTGCTAAAGTTTGTCGGTTCTAAGCACCACGTGATGATCGGGTGTGATGGATTCTTACGTTCACATACAACGGGTGTAAGACAGATTTACACACGCGAAACACTTAGGGTTAACTTGACGAGCCTAGCATGTACAGACATGGCCTCGGAACACAGAGACCGAAAGGTCGAGCATGAGTCGTATAGTAGATACGATCAACATGAAGATGTTCACCGATGATGACTAGTCCGTCTCACGTGATGATCGGACACGGCCTAGTTGACTCGGATCATGTAATCACTTAGATGACCAGAGGGATGTCTATCTGAGTGGGAGTTCATAAGATGAACTTAATTATCTTGAACATAGTCAAAAGACCTTTTGCAAATTATGTCGTAAGCTCGCGCTTTAGTTCCACTGTTTAGATATGTTCCTAGAGAAAATATAGTTGAAAGTTGAAAGTAGCGATTATGCGGACAGTAGAAAGCTTATGTCCTTAATGCACCGCTCAGTGTGCTGAACCCCAAACGTCGTTTGTGGATGTTGCGAACATCGGACATACACGTTTTGATAACTACATGATAGTTCAGTTAAACGGTTTAGAGTTGAGGCACGAAAGACGTTTTCGAAATGTCGCGGAACATATGAGATGTTTCGAGGGCTGAAATTAGGATTTCAGGCTCGTGTCCACGTCAAGAGGTATAAGACCTCCGACGATTTTCTTAGCCTGCAAACTAAGGGAGAAAAGCTCAATCGTTGAGCTTGTGCTCAGATTGTCTGAGTACAACAATCACTTGAATCGAGTGGGAGTTGATCTTCCAGATGAGATAGTGATGTTTCTCCAAAGTCATTGCCACCAAGCTGCTAGAGCTTCGTGATGAACTATAACATATCAAGGATAGAGATGATGATCCTTGAGGTATTCGCGTTGTTTGACATCGCGAGAGTAAAAATCAAGAAGGAGCATCAATTGTTGATGGTTGGTGAAACCACTAGTTTCAAGAAGGGCAAGGGCAAGAAGGGACACTTCATGAAACGGCAAATCAGTTGCTGCTCCAGTGGAGAAACCCAAGGTTGAACCCAAAGCCGAGACTAAGTGCTTCTGCAATAAGGGGAACAGCCACTGGAGCAAAATTACCCTAGATACTTGGTAGATAAGAAGGCTGGCAAGATCGATAGAAGTATATTGGATATACATTAAGTTATTGTGTATTTTACTAGTACTCCTAGAAGCACCAGGGTATTAGATACTAGTTCGGTTGCTAAGTGTTAGTAACTCGAAATAAAAGGCTACAGAATAAACGGAGACTAGCTAAAGGAGAGCTGACGATATGTGTTGGAAGTGTTTCCAATTTTGATGTGATCAAACATCGCACGCTCCCTCTACCATCAAGATTAGTATTAAACCAGAATAATTATCATTTGGTGTTTGCGTTGAGCATAGACATGATTGGATTATGTCTATCGCAATACGGTTATTCATTTAAGGAGAATAATGGTTACTCTATTTATTTGAATAATACCTTCGATGGTCTTGCACCTAAAAGAATGGTTTATTGAATCTCGATCGTAGTGATACACATTTTCATGCAAAAAGATATAAGATAGTAATGATAGTACCACGTACTTGTGGCACTGCCATGTAAGTCATATTGGTATAAAACGCATGAAGAAGCTCCATGTTGATGGATCTTTGGACTCACTCGTTTTTGAAAAGTTTGAGACATGCAAACCATGTCTATTGGTGCATACGCATGAAGAAACTCCATGCAGATGGATCGTTTGGACTCACTTGATTTTGAATCACTTGAGATATGCAAATCATACCACATGGGCAAGATGACTAAAAAGCCTCAGTTTCAGAAAGATGGAACAAGGAAGCAACCTGTTGGAAGTAACACATTTTGATGTGTGCAGTCCAATGAGTGCTGAGGCATGCAGTGAATATCGTTATGTTCTGACTTCATAGATGATTCGAGTAGATGTTGAGTATATTTACTTGATGAAACACAAGTCTGAATTATTGAATGGTTCAAGTAATTTCAGAGTGAAGTTAAAGATCATTGTGACAAGAGGATAAAATGTCTATGATATGATCATAGAGATGAGTATCTGAGTTACGAGCTTTCGCACGCAATTAAGATACTGTGGAAATTGTTTTACAATTAATACCGCCTAGAACACCATAGTGTGATGGTGTGTCCGAACATCATAGTTGCACTCTATTGGATATGGTGCGTACCATGATATCTCTTATCGAATTACCACTATCGTTCATGGGTTAGGCATTAGAGACAACCGCACTCACTTTAATGGGGCACCACGTAATTCCGTTGAGACGACACCGTTTGGAGAAACCTAAGTTGTCGTTTCTTAAAAGTTTGGGGCTGCGACGCTTATGTGGAAAAGTTTCAGGTTGATAAGCTCGAACCCAAAGCGGACAAAATGCATCTTCATAGGACACCCAAAACAGTTGGGTATACCTCCTAATTCAGATCCGGAAGCCATAGGGATTGTTTCTTGAATCGGGTCCTTTCTCGAGGAAAAGTTCGTCTCGAAAAGTTGAGTGGGAGGATGGTGGAGACTTGATGAGGTTATTGAACCATCACTTCAACAAGTGTGTAGCAGGGCACAGGAAGTTGTTCCTGTGGCACCTACACCAATTGAAGTCGAAGCTTATGATAGTGATCATGAAGTTTTGGATCAAGTCACTACCGTACCTCGTAGGGTGACAAGGATGCGGACTGCTTCAGAGTGGTACGGTGATCCTGTCTTGAAGGTCATGTTGCTAGACAACAATGAACCTACGAGCTATGGAGAAGCGATGGTGGGCCCAAATTCCGACAAATGGTTAGAAGCCATGAAATCCGAGATAGGATCCATGTATCATAACAAAGCATGGACTTTGGTGGACTTGCCCGATGATCGGCAAGCCATTGAAATAAATGGATCTTTAAGAAGAAGACGGACGTGGACGGTAATGTCACCTTCTATGAAGCTCGACTTGTGGCGAAGAGTTTTTCACAAGTTCAAGGAGGTGACTACGATGAGATTTTCTCATCTGTAGCGATGCTTAAGTCCGTCGGAATCATGTTAGCATTAGCTGCATTTATGAAATCTGGCAGATGGATGTCAAGACGAGTTTCCTTACCAGTTTACGTAAGGAAAGGTTGTATGTGATACAATCAAAAAAGTTTTGTCGATCCTAAGGATGGTAAAAGGTATGCTAGCTCCAGCGATCCTTCTAAGGACTGGAGTAAGCATCTCAGAGTTGGAATATGCACTTTGATAGGATGATCAAAGATTTTGGGTTTATACAAAGTTTGTGAGAAACTTGTATTTCCAAACAAGTGAGTGGGAGCACTATAGAATTTCTGATAAGTATATGTGAATGACATATTGTTGATCAGAAATGATGTAGAATTTCTGGAAAGCATATAGGGTTATTTGAAAAGTGTTTTTCAATAGAAAACCTGAATTAATCTTCTTGAACGTTGAGCATCAAGATCTATGAGGATAGATAAAAAATACTAAATGGTACTTTCAAATGAGCACATACCTTGACATGATCTTGAAGGTGTTCAAGATGGATCAGTCAAAGAAGGAGTTCTTGCCTGAGTTGTAAGGTATGAAGTTAAGAGTTAAAGCTTGACCACGGCAGAAGAGAGAGAAGGGACGAAGGTCGTCCCCTATGCTTCAGACATAGGCTCTGTAGTGTGCTATGCTGTGTACTGCACTGGAAGTGTGCCTTGCCATGAGTCTGGCAAGGGGGTACAAGAGTGATCCAGGAATGGATCATTGGACAACGGTCAAAATTGTCCTTGGAGTAATAAGGACATGTTTCTCGATTATGGAGGTGATAAAGAGTTCGACATAAAGGGTTACGTCGATGCAAGCTTTAACACCTATCCGAGTGACTCTGAGTAGCAAACCGGATACATATAGTGGAGCAACCATTTGGAATAGCTCCAAGTGGAGCATGGAAGCAGCATTTACAATATGACATAGAGATTTGCAAAGTACATACGGATCTGAATGTTGCAGACCCGTTGACTAAAACCTCTCTCACAAGCAAAACATGATCAAACCCCAGAACTCATTGAGTCTTAATCACATGATGATGTGAACTAGTTTAGTGACACTAGTAAACTCTTGGATGTTGGTCACATGGAGATGTGACCTATGAGTGTTGATCACATAGTGATGTGAACTAGATTATTGACTCTAGTGCAAGTGGGAGACTGTTGGAAATATGCCCTAGAGGCAATAATAAATTGGTTATTATTATATTTCCTTGTTCATGATAATCGTTTATTATCCATGCTATAATTGTATTGATAGGAAACTCAGATACATGTGTTGATACATAGACAACACCATGTCCCTAGTAAGCCTCTAGTTGACTAGCTCGTTGATCAACAGATGGTTACGGTTTCCTGACCATGGACATTGGATGTCGTTGATAACGGGACCACATCATTTGGAGAATGATGTGATGGACAAGACCCAATCCTAAGCCTAGCACAAACATCGTGTAGTTCGTATGCTAAAGCTTTTCTAATGTCAAGTATCTTTTCCTTAGACCATGAGATTGTGCAAATCCCGGATACCGTAGGAATGCTTTGGGTGTACCAAACGTCACCATGTAACTGGGTGGCTATAGCATACGAACTACAGGTGCACTACAGGTATCTCCGAAAGTGTCTGTTGGGTTGGCACGAATCGAGACTTGGATTTGTCACTCTGTGTAAACGGAGAGGTATCTCTAGGCCCACTCGGTAGGACATCATCATAATGTTCACAATGTGACCAAGGGGTTGATCACGGGATGATGTGTTACGGAACGAGTAAAGAGACTTGCCAGTAACGAGATTGAACAAGGTATCGGCATACCGACGATCGAATCTCGGGCAAGTACAATACCGCTAGACAAAGGGAATTGTATACGGGATTGATTGAGTCCTTGACATCGTGGTTCATCCGATGAGATAATCATGGAACATGTGGGAGCCAACATGGGTATCGAGATACCGCTGTTGGTTATCGACCGGAGAACGTCTCGGTCATGTCTGCATGGTTCCCGAACCCGTAGGGTCTACACACTTAAGGTTCGATGACGCTAGGGTTATAGGGAATAGATATACGTGGTTATCGAATGTTGTTCGAAGTTCCGGATGAGATTCCGGACGTCACGAGGAGTTCCGGAATGGTCCGAAGGTAAAGATTTATATATGGGAAGTCCTATTTTGGCCACCGGAAAATGTTCGGGATTTTTCGGTATTGTACCGGGAAGGTTCTAGAAGGTTCCGGAGTGGGGCCCACCTGCATGGGGGACCCACATGAACTTGGGTAGTGTGGGCAAGGCCCCACAACCCTGGTCAAGGCGCACCAAGATCCCCCCTTAGAAGGAATAAGATCATATCCCGAAGGGATAAGATCAAGATCCCTAAAAAAGGGGGACAACAATCGGTGGGGAAAGGAAAGGATGGGATTTCTTTCCTCCCACCTTTGCCAACGCCCCAATGGACTTGGAGGGCAAGAAATAATCCCCCTCCACCCCTATATATAGTGGGGAGGCGCATGGGAGCTACACCCTTGCCCCTGGCGCAGCCCTCCCCCTCTCCCAAGTCCTCCTCCTCTACCGCGGTGCTTGGCGAAGCCCTGCAGGATTGCCACGCTCCTCCATCACCACCACACCGTCGTGCTGCTGCTGGATGGAGTCTTCCCAACCTCTCCCTCTCTCCTTGCTGGATCAAGGCATGGGAGACGTCACCGGGCTGTACGTGTGTTGAACGCGGAGGTGCCATCCGTTCGGCACTAGGATCTCCGGTGATTTGGATCACGACGAGTACGACTCCTTCAACCCCGTTCTCTTGAACGCTTCCGCTTAGCGATCTACAAGGGTATGTAGATGCACTCTCCTTCCCCTCGTTGCTAGTTTGTCCATAGATAGATCTTGGTGACACGTAGGAAAATTTTGAATTTCTGCTACGTTCCCCAACAGTTCCAACCACCATTTTTCAAATTTAAAGGGTTTAGATGGGTTACAAGTACTCACCCCTGAGTCCAGGAGAATTGGGGCATGTTCACTCCCCACCCTGGGAAGTGCACACAAGGTGGTGAGGGGGAAGTGACTATCCCAACTAGTAGTAGAGAAAACGCTGTCAATGGTGGCAAAGATGGGATTGTCCTGATTATTACTCCAGGTATAAACCCTGTTAGACAACTTATATTCCATAAGGCCCCATTTATTGATCCAGTCATTGAACAAAAATGTCCAAGAAGAGTTTATATTGCCTGAGGATTTATCTTTAGCTTCTCTAATCAGATTGAAATCACCTCCAAACGAAACAGGATAGCATAAGTTATCCATACTTTCATGAAGTTCAACAATGAAATCAAGTTTGTCTACAGCATAAGCTGTGCCATAAACCACAATCAAATGCCAGCAAAACCTATCAGCTTTATTTTTTAAGGTAATGATAATACAGTAATTCTTACTACTGACACTAAGCACCTCAAAAAGATTAGATTTAGTACCCACAAGGATACCCCAGCAGAGCCTACAGCAGGCAATATATGCCAATCATAGGCAATAGAGCCAGCTAGGGCATTGAGAAAGGAGTCAGACAAGGTTTCTCTTTTAATTTCCTGAAAGCCTAAAAAATCAGGCTTATACTTGCTAACTAAGTCAGACAGGCACTGTAGTTTCCCTTTTTGGCCCAGACCTCTAATATTCCAAAAAACACCAATCATGGGATTTTGAATGGATGTGTCAGACTACAGAGTCCACCTCTCACAGCATTCCCAAGCCCACCCACAGCACCAGCAGTGCCCCCTGGTGTGTTGGTGTTGGGAATGTCTCTTGTTGGAGTACAAACTCCATCATCAGCACTAAATCCAGTGTCTAGAATATCAGGTAAAGATATTTCAGGATTTTGGGAAGCAAAAATAAGGCATTTTTCAGTTTCATCTGTAACAATATCATTAATGATCTGATTTTTTTCCATCTCATTATCACCAATCTTGATGTTAACTACAGAAGCATAAGTGAGTATTAGTCGGATGCCATTTACTTGGAAGCTGCGCGGAAAAGTAGGGAAGCACATGCTCTCACACAAAAGCAAGGTCTGGGTTGACATAACATCAATCTTGATGTTTGCCGCTGTCTCCGTCTCGATCGTCAGCCCAACGTCATCGTCATAGTCTCATCCTTGCTGGTGCCACCGGCGCCGTCTTGATCACTACCTCCACTACCGTGCAAAAACTGTGCCATCTAACTCCCCCACCAACGCGCTCTCGACAATCCGTATCTCTTCTTAGCGTTGCAACATCGATTGTCGGGCCGTGCTACCGCTGCCTATAGGGCTCCCAGCGCCCGTGATGCCCATCCAATCTCCATCCAGGGTGGAAGGCAGTCCAGATGCGAGTATCGAGGATGGAGGAGGCGTCATGGTCGGGGCAACCGAGGACGAGCTGTGGAGGCGTGGTGACGGGGGTTGTGGATGCAGCCGGCGCTTGAGCTGCATGCTCCTATATGGAGACGGCTGCACGTACATGCATACAGATCTTGGATGCATGTGCGATCTTGACTACTTTTGTTTATCCCCCGAATGAAATTTACTAGCATGTGTTTTATCTAAATTTCAGACTTTGGTTCTTGGCTACTTGCTGCCGTTTGAGTAACAACTTATCGCATATGATGTTTGATGTTATTTCGTACAGGGAGTAGTTTTAGAAGGGAACCCAGTTGTTGGGATAAGAAACAGGTGAAAACAGAAATATTGAATAGATGGTGGAAGATAACTTCCTCTCCTGCTGGGCGATGCAGATGGGGGTGGTCTGCGTGTCTATATACATGATCTGGGTCAATCTAATCTTTTTTTTGTAGTATTTTTCCATGAGCCCATCCATTTTATATTTCTATGTGTGTTACTGAAAGGAATGTGATGCCTGCTGAAAGACAGACAAAAGGAACAGCTAACCAAGCAGCTGTCGATCCGTATACGTGCAAACATTGTAGCTTTTCAGCTTCAGGTTGGTCAAGCCGTTTTATTGCATGCAAAGTGCGTACGGCGTGAAGTTATTGTTGATCTAACCTGAAAAAATTATATAGGTGGTGTACCTGTCAGGAGAGTTTAGTGTAGTCTGACGCAAACCAAAACTAGCTAGACTAGCAGTTGCAAAGATGAATGGAACATCGGAGTTGCATATGAAAGCAATCCTAACCAGTTTGCATTACAATTGCCGAGGAACTCCCTTGCTGTTGTACCAACTGAATTGTTTGCCTCCAAGCAATGTGCTTCTGATCATGAAAGGAAATTGTTGTTTTGTTCTCAATGCAAAACAGTTGGCTACAGTGAGAAATCTCTGCAGAAATGCATAAAACCTTGATCGGAACAATTGACATACATGTCTTTCGTTGCTCCCGTTGTTCATGGTGATCAGGCATTATTCAACCATGAAATTTCTCCTTGATTTCTCCACCGACAAAAGTAGAACGAGGACAATGGTGGATTCAGTACTACAAGTTGTCTTAACTCGTTCATTATTTTAATAAGATGTATGGCCGAAGATTTTAAGCTTAATTAGCGAATTGGCTTTCCTCCCGAATTGAGTTAGTACTGGATAGTGCTAATTAAGCTTCCTTGGATTAGTACTGGTTAATGCCCAATTGTGCAGATCAGTTATAATATGTGCCAACTATTCGGTCCAGTGGTCTTTCTTACAATACTCGATATAGCTGCCAAATTGAACTATTCTTCAGAGTTACATGTGGCCGCACGATCCCAGTGTTGATGAGCTCAAAAAAGTGACCGCCCTTCAGTGACGTTTGGTGCTAATTGGTTTTCATTCTTTCCAAAGGACGAAACTACTATATACACGATGACTCCTTGTGCAAAATTGGCATGATGCAACATCCACTGGTCATTGCGCTTTCAGTCCACCTCACCGACGGGTTGATCTGCTACATCGTGTGTGATTCGTGTGAGAGATATGGTCCATATAGCACTGCTGTCCAAAGAACATACAGATTTAGAATTAAGATGTGCGTATTTCAATTATTAAGGGCGAGTTTCATTTCAGAAAAGTAAATAGAAGAAGATATATGGAGCAAATCGAGGGAGAGCTGGAGGAAGGCAACGAAAAGCATACTATGCAAATATGAAAGCACAAGATAACATCACTATGGCTTCATCAGACGCTAAATACTAATTTATGGAACATAAAATCACTGCTATGGCCTGCAATATGGATGTATTAAATCTTTACACATGGAGCACTTTGTTATTTTTTGCTCTATTTAGTTTAAGTCTGTCTACACAACATCTATTCCATTGTATTAATTTATATCTAATGTTGACGTCTTCCTATGTAATATATTCAAACTAGATTATCAAATAAATAAAGATCCATGAATACCACTCTGCTAGAGTCTTCAATTTATTCTATTGAGTTAATTCTCATATCAAGAAACTTATCAAACCCAATAAATTTACAAAGAGAAAATGTAGGATAATTTCACATGTTATACAATAATATATATTGTGAAATATAGGCTACCAAATGTTCACATAGTGAAGATCTCATCATTGGATAAACATGCGCCGAGCCACCTGCCGGCTGGAGCAAAGACTCTATACCACTTCATCACAAGCACTAATTCAACAGGAGTCTACACTAGGATGATCTTATCTGCCATGAGCTTCTATGTTTCTTTCATCTTATTGCAACAGCATCATCGTGTACCATTTATTCTGTAGAACGTGCCATGTATGGCAAGAATAAACGATCCTTATAAAAGAATGTACTATCAACGTGTGAAACATGTAGCCAGCGTGATGGAATAAGTATGCTTCTTTCCAACATATCTTCCTATGTCCACATTTTTATGTACATGATTCTGTCTTTTTAAACTAATAACACTTATTATAGGCAGTTAACACAGTCCATATATGGACAAACCGTATTGACAGGTGCGGCGTGCCGCTGCACGGGCTCTGCTAGTTCAAAGCTAAGCGTCCTTTCATGTCTACTTCCTTGGTCTAGGTTTATAAGTTCTCTTCGTATTTTGAATCAAAGTTTGATCACATATATTCATGCACGACAAACGATGTAGCGTGCGCAACGGTGGCTAGATCTATTACCTCCATCTGGGTTCACTCATCCCTCATATTTCGGGTCATATTTTGACCATAAGTTTAACTGCTAGTAAAATTTATGTTATATGCAGCAAAAAATAATACAGTTAGTTTTGTTGATTATCTTGCCTAATTGCATACTACTTCCCCAATTAATTTTCTAAAATGTCTTATTTAATTGTATCATGGTGCTGATTTTTTGTTTCCTCATAAAGTCTGTCCCGTCCAAATTCAAATCCTGAATCCGCCACCGTGGGAGGATTGGGATAAATTGCAGCTTGGGATGACAAAACAGAAAAGTGAGATGAGATACAGAGCGAGGTACTACAATATGTTTCCAGTATTTTAGGACCGTTGGGCATCTTTTCCATATTTATATGTTATATAAAGCTGAAAAGGCTACTGACATATGTTTTTCTTATATCGTTTCTCAAGAACTCCTCGTCAACACCAAACCGGCCATATTAATTTAAGACATAATCTAAACTGAGCATTAGTCGGATGCCATTTACTTGGAAGCTGCGCGAAAAAGTAGGGAAGCACATGCTCTCACACAAAAGCAAGGTCTGGGTTGACATAACATAATCGGTCGTCGATTCACAAGACGCCTTTTTGTTTTTGTTCACATCAGAGCAAATCTAATAGTATCTACATTCACTGTAATGTACCTAACGTTTTGGAGTCTAGCACCGCAAACTGAGAGTCATCATATCTTAGCCTATAAAATTTGAGACCCGCCTGTCAACGAGAGATGCTTTTCCCCAATCTTCCGTCCAGCCTCACGTGAGGTGGGGGGCCACTGAAGTTTTCTTCGAACTACATGATTTTGGTGATGGAGTGCGCACCAAAAATTGACCCATGATGCCAAATATAAATGTTGGGAGGCCAAATATGCAAGAACCTTCAGTATAAAATGGTGATAGCCACCCATATAAAGACTCCGCTAGAGCGTACTTTTGCCTCCTTACCTTCGATATTGCCAATTTTATTTTGTTTCTCATATTGCCAGTTATTATGAATCACATAGCAACTCTGTTAAAGTTGCTCTTATGCATGCCTGAAATGTTAACCCTCAACTTGTGACACAAAAACTACTTCCCTAAAGTGTGACTTCGGGACAATTGCCAAAAGAAAAGCGGAACACTTCATTGTCTAACAGTTGTACAATAAGCTTTGTCTCAAAACAAAAGTTGTACATTAAGCAATCCAACTATACACAGGACACTTCATTGTCCAACAGTTGTACAATATGCATAGTGATTTCGTTCTACTAACGAACGGCTAAATGTGAACTGTCGGACAAAAATTACATGACAGCCATCGTATGTATACCAGGGATATCTCTTCTTGCAATGCATCCTCATATTTTTCTATTTCAAGGCCATAAATATATTTCAATTACAATGCAATGGCCTTCGGGTCTGAATGAGTTGGTTTAGGTAGCTCAAGTAATTGAGATCCACAAGTGATGCTGCACTTTGCCGGTGCAATTATTTATGAAAATTCAACAATGCATTCTGAAATACATTTAAAAAAATGTGTTAAACGGTACATCCATTTGTGGCCTGCTAAATCAGTAAGCAGTTTCGCTGATAAAAGACGTATTTAGAGTAGCGATTTGCACATGCCTTCAAATATTTTTAGATCAGTTCAAATGGTTAGGTTCCTTATGTTTGAACCATTCCATAAGAGTTTAAGTCCCGGACTTGATATTGGTGCTTGCATCTTCCCAAATTTATTTTAGGTTTTCGGCGGTGTTTTTCTTTTTTTGACAGTGCTACGGCGGGCTTACGCCATCCTGAACCATTTTCATTATAGATAAGATTGAGATACAACATGACAGTTACAACAGATATCACCCGACACATAGGAGAAGGAACCAGGAATAACAGAATAGAAGATGGAATAAGGAACAACAGAAAAAGAACCAGAAGCGAGCTACGACAAGCAGCCAACACCAAGAACTTAGCATCCATCACCACCAGTGGACCGAGAAGAGCGGGAACTAGCTTTGTTGGATCCGTCGAAAGGACATCTGCCACCGAGAAGACATAGAGAAGAAGTTGCCTGCTACCATGCGATCTCTGCACCTTGAAGAGCTAGGAGATCATAGCCACCATCGAAGAGCATCCTACTACCTAGGAACGTCGCGGCAGAGAAAGACACAGACTGTGCCGAAGGGCAATTTTCCGCTGAGATAGTCCTACACCTCCTCCGAGCCACACCACGGCCACCATCACAAATAGAGAGAACCATAGCACTAGGCAGGCCACCAAACCACAAAAGCCATCAAAGTGTGCCGAATACCGAGACCTCACCGATGCCACGAGCCCCAAAAAGAGAGGTCAACCATCAGCATAGGATGGCCAAGGTACTGGTCGCCGCCACAGAGCACCTCCACCGCCACCGCCCTACAAACCAACAACCTGAACCAACACTCCAACCCAGACATCAGACGACCAACCACGGATCCCTGGCTCCTGAAATGACGCCCCCAAGGGGGAAACACCATTGAAGATGTCGTCGTTGTCCGATCCAGAGAAGGATTTGAGACTTTCGCCCGAAGCACAGAGAAATAGCTGACAATAGTAGCTCCCCAATGATGCCTTCACGAAGGGACACGGCGCCAGGAGACATCATCATCACCGTTGCCGATGAAGACGGCAATAGGCTTTCGCCCGAAGCATCCCAGTCCGGCCGACTCCGCAAACGCTGGCCGCCGAGTCCGGCAGCGCTAGACCTTCCCTTCTCCTGCCAGTCCACGGCGAGCGTCCCTGCTTGGTCTAGCAAGAGTCGTCCGCAAACACAGCCGCTCACCTCGAGCACCTGCACAGACAGAGTTGGTTCTGCCTCGGCTGCCACCTGCACCCAACCCCTCACTGCCGTCCACAACGCGACACCACCACACGCCTACCCCGCCTACGGCAGCCACCACCGACCCCCCAGCCGCATCCATGGAGAGCACGATGTTCCCTTCAACTATGAGGTGTCTGTGATGACTGACAATTTCAAGATGTGCCAGCTCAGTCTCTCGAAGGTGCTCACATGAGTAACTTGTGTGTGCGTGCACTCATAGGAATGGGTGTATGAGTATAGGAATAGGAGATCTGCTACATATGCCCTTATATCTGTAAAATACCAAATTTGAATTTTTATTATTCTTATCTTTGTATGCTGGTAACGGTAAGTTATGAAATCAAAAGAGTAAGTTGGACAATGCAGGCCACTCATGGAAATGTGCTGGTAACGGTAAGTTGGGCCCTGGCCCTCCCTCCGTCAGGCGACACGTGGGTTGGACTTGTCAGCGAGAACAAGGAGTTGAGAAGGGTCATTTACGGTGTTGATATGTAACCAGAATGCTAAGATTTGTGTAGTCCTCTGTGAAACTAAATGCAGTTAGTTAATGCCTTAGTGTAGCAGAAGTAACGTGGAAAGATACCTACGGATGAAACATCTGCGTGTGTATTCGTGCTCACGAAAGCCGACTCCAAAGCATGCCGTTTTTTTTCTTTTATGTAGAGGACACTTTGTTTGACTACTTTTTGTATCTTACGGTTACGCTTGTACCTTGTGATGATGTTACTTCCTTGTGCTGGTTAGGTCGTGGGACAGTTGTGAAGAGATAAACACTTGGCCACATCCTTTCGCTTGCTCCCTCCGCATCCTGTTTCTTCTTGTCTCTCTAAGTCTCCACATACTAAGAGCTGTTTGGAGCGCACCAGCGCCTACAGTGGAGGTAGGTAACGTACATACAAACTGTGTTTTCTTCTCTGAAGGAATGTGTGTCTCCGTTTTGATTTCTGAATGAGTGGCTACAATTTTCTGACTGCAGTTGGCAACCGTCTCGTCGCTATCAGTGCCCATTGACCGGTATGTTGTCTACTTTTCTTCTACTCTGTGCACCTCCTAAATAGTACTCCCTTCGTCTGAAAATACTTGTCATCAAAATTGACAAAAAGGGATGTATGTATAACTAAAATACATCTAGATACATCCCTTTTATTCATTTTGATGACAAGTATTTCCGAACGGAGGGAGTATTTCAGAAATGCAACGTGATATTTAATTACGATGTTCCTTTGTTTCTGGCAAATTTATATCACAAAGTTAGATCCAAGACAAGTAGCACACTAGATTATCCTTTTGCAATCAATAGCGAAGACCAATAATTTGTGTGTAGTCGAATGCTCACTTAAAAACGTCTTCAAAGACTTCAGTTTCACCACTAATTACTTTTATTATTTTAACAAACAGTAGAAGTATAGTACTGGTTTACAATAGGAAAACACACCATCAGAACCCTATAGATTTTTTCAGTGGAACCAGATCTAAATTGTGTGCTCCTCAGATGAGACAAGAAAGCCTCGCCCGATGCGGGGCGACCGATCTGGTGTTTCGTCGGTCCTCGTTGCACCGTTAGATGGAGGCGAGATCCGATGCGTGCAGCCGCCTCGCACAACTTTGACCCCTTCTCTCAGCCACTTGTTCGCCTCCCGTCGCCTACCTCCTCCCATGTACTCCCCCCTATTAGCTTTAATCCTGATTTTAGTTATCTCCAAGTTTAATTTCGTACTGCCAGTAGTTAGGTGACTAGCAAAAGGGCCCATGCGGGTGAAACTGGAGAAACAAATCGTAATCATCAATGGCCATGAAAACATTTTCTGCATCACCGAGATACACTATCACCCTCAAAATCATGAACAATTTTTGAAATCATTAACATTTTTTTAAATCGTGCACATATTTGAAATCGTGAATGTTTTTCAAATTCGAGAACATTTCTAAAATCAAGCACATTTTTTGAATTCATGAACATTGTAAACTAGTTGCAAACATTTTTTTAAACAATTTCCTTGAATCGGTGAACATTTCCAGAATCGACGAACCTTTTTTTTGGAAATTAGTTGAGCAATTTTTGAAATTCATAAACCTTTTTTGATTTAACAAACATTTTTTTATTTAACAAACATTTGAAATCAGCGAACATTTTAAGAATGAATAGACTATTTTGTAAGTTGAATAATTTTTTATTTTTAAGATATTTTTCCATTCATAAAATTTTTTGTATTGGAAATTTTGTTCAACTTCATTAAAGTTTGTTAAAACACGATTTTTTTAAAAATCATGAACATTTTTTGATTTCCCAAAAATTGTTTTAAAAATGTTGATTTTTTTAATAAGCAATGATTTTTTCAAAATCGCAAAAAATATATAATTCCACAAACATTTTATGATTTATTAAACATTTTAGTTCAAACTTCTCATTTTTTATGATGGAGCGGTTACCGCTGGAGGTGGAGTTCTTCCAGCGAGACCAGATTCTGGCGGAATGATAGTCAGGCCAACGCAGATGACCCAGCCAATGCACGACCTAGTAGCAAGGCCCTCGTCATCACCGATGTCTCGGTCCTCGCCGACCCTGCAGCTGACGTACCATGGGCTCTCGGTGATGTGTCCTTTGGGGTACCATCAGCTTGGGCTGGAGCAAAGGACGAAAATGCTTGCATGGGGGTCAAAATCTCCACCCAGCCAATGCAAGACCCAATAGCAAGGCCCTCATCACCAGCGATGTCTCAGTCATTGTCGGGCCCGCACCCAAGGTACCATCGGCTTGGGCCGGAGCAAAGGTAGAAAGTGCTTGCATGGGGTCAAAATCTCCTCCGACCAATGCACAACCCAGTAGCAAGGCCCTCATCGATATCTCTGTCCTCGTCGAGCCCGTACCCGAGGTACCATCGACTGCCATTGATGTGTCGGCCAGGCCACCATCGGCTTGGGTCGGAGCAAAGGGAGAAAACGCTCGCGGGGGGTAAAAATCTCCACCGACCACAACTGATGTGCTACCCACAGCCTTTGCCGCAGACGATGAACTACCCAGAACCGCACTCCCTAGAATGAACACGGATGGTGGGTCAATTCCCATGGACCTCGGCCTTGTGCAGATGGGTCGAGGCAAATTGATAGTAGCGAGCAGGTTGGCGCCCTCCCTTGTGATGCCAAGGAGCTAGCAATCATGGTTCAGGTTGTTAGACGGGATGGGAGGGCGGCAACACGCTTTTGGACCGGCCATCGGGGAACGAAGGGGTGGTCAGAGTGAGAGAGAGTGTGTTTTGAATGGGGTGGATGATGAGGGGAGAGATGGGAGGGAGTAATGAGGCGCCCCATCCATTTCTCGCGCTTCTCTAGGTGTGCAGGCGAGAGGTACGCGGGGCTCGCCAGAGCCTTGCTTGAAAAAACGGCCAATTTGACCCTTCCCCCTCACTCTGGCCTAGTAGTGCTTTAAACATCGTGCGGGATAGAAAACCGATGAAGCCCATGCAACCAAACGGGTCATTTTGCTTCGCGCAGGCTTGGTTGGGATGTATGCTAGCTACGAAAAACGTCCTAACATTTCAGAAGCAACGCATGGGCATGTCACTAGTATAGTCTATTTTAACTGGTTAACTTGACCGTTGGCTTAAGCATCCCAAAAGCCAGCCCATTATCATGTCTTATCTCGTCATGTAAAAAACAAATTCTCAATGTGTGCGACGTAAAAACTCTCTCAAATAGCATGTCACCGCCATGTGAACGAGACAGGAATGAACCTTCTTTGCAACTAAATGTAGTTTCTGACCATATAATTTGTTTTTTTATGGGTATATAATTTTTTCTATTGACATATTGTCCATATTGTATTAGTCAAATCAAAAAGACCCAAAAACCCGTGTTTAGTTACTGATGCAATACAATGCATTCGCCGGCACGCATGCCCAGTAGATAGAGAGAGAGAGTCCCTTGATTTGAGTGATGGTAAAAAATTATGGATTATATACAGCATAACTAGCCACAGTGGGAGTAACTTCAGCAGTTAACATCGAGTCCAACTCAATAAATTTGCTTATGTGGCAATGAGTTAATGAGGAGAGAGGTAGTTTGAGTAACCTAGCTAGTTACTGTAACATCACATGTCCCAATACAATATGAGTCTACAACCTAATAATTGAAACTTTGCATGACACTACACTTATGTTACTAACCATTATGAATATGGTAACATAGTCTAGTGATATGTGTATGTTATTAATGTATGTTACTCTTCATTGTGGCTAGTCTCCATCCGAGACCAGGGTTGCCTATGTGGATCGTTGTACGAAAAATACATGCTGTAGGCCTATGTGGATCGTCAGCTTTGCAATATTAGAAACGAGGTCCACAGAAAATTCAGCATAAATGTTTGGGAAGGTCCGCCTACGTTTTCTAAGTTGACATATACTTTGTTCTTTGCATGTACAGTTCTCTTTGTAACCTTGTACACAGGGTTTTTTTTATTACATACAATAACGAATCCTGCTGCCCCTTTGTTGACATAGACTTGGTTCTACAGCCTGTAGCTGTTGTTTCGTAATGGCAGCTGGATTCAATCCCCTAGTGGAGTTCTGGAGTGGACGTGGGATCCATGTCACGGTGTCGGTGAGCTTCGCAGTGCAGGTCATGCTTTTGCTCCTAGCAGATATTCGTCGACGCACAGACTGGCCCGTGCTAAAGGTCATCATTTGGTCAGCATACATGCTGGCCGACACGACGGCCATATATGCCCTGGGTCACCTGTCTGTGGTCGTCACGTCGCCTGAGCACCGCCTTATGGCGCTCTGGGCGCCGCTGCTGCTGGTGCACCTTGGCGGTCAAGATAACATCACCGCCTATTCCATCGAGGACAACCGGCTGTGGCTCCGTCACCTGCAGGCTTTCGGATGCAGCTCCTGGCAGCTGGCTATGTGTTGTATGCGTCTTCCATTCTCTTCCTCCCGTCCTTGCTTCGTTCGGCCGCCATCCTCATGTATGTGGTCGGAGTTCTCAAGTACGGGGAAAGAGTATGTGCCCTCATTGGTGCCAATAGCTGTGCCAGTAGCAACCTCGTCATCACCAGCTACAAGGATTTTGGCGCTGAGGCTGCGGCTCGTGTTCCTACATACTCTCCGTACTTGACATCTGAAGTCGACATGGGAGTCGACGTGCTAGTCCTAGACATGGCTCACCCACTGTTGGATATCCCTAAGAAAATGTTTGAGGGACCAACATCTTATGTGACAATTGAGAATGAAACACGTTATCCAGGAAACATTATGTTGGAGGTGGTGCACGTACAGCTCACGATGATGTACGACCTCTTGTACACCAAGGTGGTGGTGCACACCTGGTACGGCTTCATCGTCCGTCTCATCTCGCTGCCTTTCACTGTGGCCGTACTCAAGTTGTTCTATGCATTGAAAGACGAAGATGGTTACAGAAGAGCAGATATCATTGTGACCAAAGTTTTGCTCATTGGTGCAGTTGTCCTGGAGGCCATCTCAGTGCTGAGGTTCATGTTCTCTATGTGGACAGCCGCACTGCTGTATAAAAGAACATGGTATTCGCTTGGCTGGGTGCTTCATTACGCTGAACTGGTCTTCTCCAATTTAGTCAGGAAAATTGTACAAAGTGATGAAATCTATTGGTCGGGCCACATGCGCCAACACAACTTGTTTAAGGTGTTCTTGCACACTAACTCCAGCAGAGGCAGCAGAATCGCAAAAAGGATGGGACTGGAGGACATGTGGGATTCAACATTCTGCTCATGGTCCACTCGTGTCCCAAGAGAGATCATTGGGAAGGTGTTGGTACTAGTGTCAGCAACTGAATCTAGGCAGGATGTTCCATCTAGTGAGACTGGAACTGAAGCTAGGCAGGTCGTCGTTCCATTATCTGATGATACTGCAACTGGATCTAGGCAGGCTGTTCCATCTGTTGATACTGGAACTGAAGCTAGGCAGGTCGTTCCGTTATCTGATGGTACTGGAACTGAAGCTAGCCAGATTGACATCAAGAAATCACGGGGCCGGAATGCCCTAAGGAGAGGCGGCCATGAGGAGTTGGCATGGAGCGTGGGATTGGATCTGGATGAGAGCATCCTCGTGTGGCACATTGCCACTCATGTCTACCTCGAGTCGTCAGTGGATATCGCATCACTTTTTGTTTCTGACGCAATGAGGGAATTTTATGTCGCAATGAAGGCTCTCTGCAATTACATGTTTTATCTGCTGATCGCCCGCCCCTACATGCTGCCTTACCCTGTTACTCGTCAGAGGTATGTCCAGCTGTGCCATGATTGCAACACGCATCTGAGCACAGCCCTTGACATCCGGCCCCTGACCGATGCCATAAAGGAACAGAAGGAGGCTTTGATCGGAGGATCTCCAATTCAACCAAATGCTGATGGACGCATTGCTGGTGACTCTCAGAGCGGAGGAACTGCTCAGACTTCGATCAACAGCACACTTGACCTCGGATGTAAGCTTGCAGCACAGTTGGTCGACACAGCGCAAAGAGATCCTGAAGATGTTCATCGGATACCGGAGATGGTCTTTGAAGTGTGGGTGGAGATGCTATGTTGCACGGCCTACAACTGCAACGAGAAATCTCATGCCAAAAACCTGACAAACGGGGGTGAGCTCATGACCATCGTTGCCCTTATGATGGTATACAAGTCAAATGGTTTTATCAGGACAGAGAATAGCAGTGCCACCGCCAGCACTAGTTCTTCGCCTTAATTGGACCAAGTGAGTATATTTGTTCATACTTTTATCGTGTCTTCCCTGCGCGTTTATATATACTGATGGTTTACTTGCTTTGTCAATTGACAGGTTGTATGTGTGCTGCCAAATTGGATTGGGGTGCATGCATCTATCTATTGAAACAAGTCTACATCTCCAACGGTATTTACTATGCATGCAGTGGTCTCGAATAATCGCTTGCTTCTTGCGGTTTTTAATTCAACCAAGTCCTCTTTGATGATGATTTGCACTGGGCAGATCATCCTATGTATGTACGAGGTTGTACCAGGTTTCATTTCCACTGAATTTTGCATTTTCTGCAGCCGTTCCACAAAGCTGTAAAACAAATATCTATTTGTACTCTATTTCGTATAAGACCTATTCCGTAATCTTTGCTATCAGATATCTTCCTTCCAGATGCGTGCTGGCATGTTGCTCTTTATTCTCCTCTGATTCATTTTCTGGAAAACACTAAATCACAAAGCAACCGTTGGGTTCCGCTGCTTTGAGAAGGTCATTACTGATATACTAATAAGTACTGTTTGTTTGTTTGATTGATTTACATTTACTTCTAGACTTGTAGTATGCCAATTCAAATCCGGCGCATGTCCACAACTTTAAGGCGCGTTTCTGAATTTAGCGCATGTCCACAAGTTTTTGGCGCGTTTCTGAATTTCCTTTCATAATCAGGCTTGCCCGAATTTTTGACATAACATATCGTCAAGAAAACAACCAAACATTCATCTGATGCATGAGCTTAGATCTTCTACATTCTTGGACTGTTACTATTTTGCAAAATAAAACAAAATTGCGAAAAAAAAGACATCCAGGATATTTCTCATGCAAATTCAAGATGAAGTTGTCTTTTGGGTTAATACTACATCCCCAAAGCTTAGAGCTAGGGGAAGATGGGAGTGTTATGCTGTTTTGGTTGGGGTCTGAGGCTTGGTTTTTCTGTCTCTTCAGTTTTCGACCTGTTTAGGTTGTGACCTGGTTCCCGTGGAACCTAGTAACTATATTGTTATGCTGGTTTGGCAACACATATCTACAGGTTTTGGCATGATGGTGTGTAAATTGAAATGATACTAAATAGCATGGAAAAACATCAAATCTTCGAGTGAACCATAATCTTATCAGATGTGGGTTTTCCTCTAGAAAGAGAAAGCCTCCTTCAAGCAACCCAACAGAGTTAGTGTCTGTTATCACGCCACTCTGCTTCCCCCCAAAGCTGGTGCTGCGGCAAGCTGTATTTTGTTGGCTGGCAGGCACGCATCATCGTTGGCCATCCGAGTAGAACATGCTTGGGTACAGCCAGAACGGCAAACTGACGCTTTCGCTAGTGTGCTTCCTAAGTTGGGATCCAGCACGCCACACAACCCATAGAGAGCCCAAGGTCGAGATGGACGATGTTGCTCCTCCCTCCCCATAGTTCCGAGCTCATGCAAGAATGCGGCCTGCTTTTTGCTCCTGGACCCTTAAAGAGTGCCCAATTGTCCAGCTTCTCCACGGCCATCCAAGTCGCCGGCTCAGTTCCCATGTTGAGGCGGTGGAGCTTGTTTGAACTGAGCATGAAAAGCATGTCACCACAAACCACCAGCCTTCCTTCCTCAGCCCTGGTTTTTATCTGCTGCAGACCATGCTGAGGGGGCAGCTGCAGAGCGTAGGATCTTCCATCGCTATCCGAGACAATGAACTGACCACCAAATTTCATAAAATGTTCTATTAGATACTCCCTCAGTTTGATAATGTAGTGTGTATAGAATTTTTAAAAAGTCAAACTTTGCAATCTTTGACCAAATTTATAGAGAAAACTATTTATATGTACAGTGCCAAAAATATATAGTATGAAACTACATCTATGATGAATCTAATGATACATGTTTCGCATTTAGATGTAAATGTTGTTCTCCACAAACTTGCTCAAAGTTTGTGAGGTTTGATTTTTCAAAAAATCTATATGCACTACATTATGAAACGGATGGAGTACTGATAAGGATGCTGGAGTTCGGACTAAGAGTGGTTTTCAACACACAGATCAAAAAGGGAGGACTCGGTACTGACAAGAAGACGTGAGTTGGGTGATGCAATTGGGCTATTAGAGTGCCCTTCAAGAAGTATGACCTGCATTTGTCACTGGATGGGAGATGTGGAGTTGGAACCTCGGCACGGGTGAACCCATAAACGATGTGACAATATCCGTATGAGAAGTAGATGACATTACCATAGGAGGAGCCAATAAATGTCATCTTGTTCTCCGTGGTTTGTTCAGGATGTTGGAGTTGTGTCGAATATAGTGTACAAGGTAGATTACAGTTGGACTTGTAGTTGTATCGTGTTTACATAGGATATGGAGTCGTGTCCTAGTAGAACACTTGTATCCTAGGCCTCTCTTATATAGCGGGGGTAGACACACGATGTAATCTATGCCAACATAATAGCACCGGAACGCAGGGGAAGCCGGCGGCTTGTGCCGATGTCCAGGGCGACCGGGTGTGCGGTATTGTGACGGTGTCACGGGGAGGAGCGTCCGTAGTCAAGCCCCGGGGATGTAGCCATATCGGTGAACCTCGTTAACAAATCTCGGTGTCGTGCTTGTGTGATTGCCTGGTCCTCGAATGATCGACGGAGTGCCTCGGATTTATTCTAACAAGTGGTATCATGAGCTAGGTCGGGAGGTTGTCTGGATTGTTGATCTGGAGGAAGCGATCGGAGGCACGTGTGCGTGTGGCGGATCGGATCGATAGGCAGCAGCAAAAGCATCGGTGGCAGCGAAGAGACGTGCGGCGATTGATCAGTACATCAATCGGGCGAGCGTACACAATTCCCGGCGAGGTCGGATCGAGCAGACGACTTGTCGAAGTGTTCCCTATGGACTCGGTCTCGACGAGATCAATGCGGTGAAGGAACGTGGACAAGTTAGCCCAGTCCGAGGCACGTACGGGTGGCAGGCTGGCAGCGGATACAGCCTAGGCGCTATGTGCGATGGGCTGGTGCGGGCAGCGGCCCCACAGGTGGGCGCTTGCTGGGCCTTGGCTGAGCACAATGGCCGGCTGATGCAGGAGGCTGCTAACGCGTGATGCATGAGCCATGAGGCTGCGCTCGTCCATCAATACATGCTGATGCAAACACCGTGAGATTTGTTTTGGAAAAAAGAGGACCGGGTCCTCGTGTAGGACACGGAAAAAGGCAGCAGCAGAACGAATCGCAAAGGAAATCCATTGATAATTCACGATCATTGGAAATAGCAAGGCTGTGGCAAGGCAAAAGCTAGCACCGTGAGTTGAGCCTAGTATCTAGTACACGTGAGGACCAGAATGTTTTTTGGTTGGAACTGCTGTAGTAAGCCGAGGCTGTTCGTGTACTTGGGGCATCGCGTGGAAAGTTTGGATAATTTTTCACAGGGTCAGTCATATGAAAACCATGGCGCCAACGGTTACCAGGTTTGAGGTGGAGAAGTTCACGGAACTGAAAACCTTAGGTTATGACAGACAATGATGAAAGTTTTGATGGCACAACAGTGATGCTTGAAGGCGTTGCACAAAGTCAGGTCAGCTAAGATGGAATTATTATGTGATGGATGGAAATTCGCGGAAAATGATTTGGGAGCCTTGAGCGTGTCATACAGTCGAACGAGTTCGGCTGGGTCAGACTGGGCAGTCTGACGGGATCGACGTAAGTCTGTTGGTACAGAAGATGGTGCGGGATCGGCAACGACGACATAGGAGCGTGATGTTGATGGTGACCGACTTCTGGGCGTGGAAACATGTGGCGCAGGCCCCGAGGGCTTGTGTGGCTTCGACAAGACTATGGCGCGGGATTTATTCAAGGTGGTGTATACACGGAGCTTGAAGTTGATGAGGCGCAGGGGTGGACTGATCATCTACCATGGAGTCATGTTGAAGGTGGAGCTGGAGTCTGACGGAAGACTTCACTCGATGCTGATTGAAGGGCTACGGCGTAAGACGTCAGAGAGTCGAAGCCTATTTCAGCGGAAAAAACGTGTGGCACGCAGTTCGGACTGGAGCCCAGTGGTCTGATGGAAGCGTGAAACTCGTCATCGGTCGGTGATGATCGGTGGTACTCTGCAGTGGGGGTTGAGTGGTGTGGTTTCGCGACCCTTGAGACTCGACCAGGACAGCGGAGGCTCGACGCGGTAATAACGGCGAGGCGTGCGGTGCGCACGTGACATGGAGACGGGCCATGGCTCTGGTGGTCATACATGTGGTGAGACAACTGCGAATTTGACTCGGGATGACTACAAGCAATGGTGAAATTCCTTCAAGTTTCAGACAGGCAGTCAAGAAAGGAGCGGTGATGTTGAGTTCAGGTAACTCTTACGTGTGACACCCAATATGTGAGTTGTTCACTTTCACGCAGGTCAGTGATCAGTGTGTCATGGCGCTGGACGGATACTCTGGAAGTTGGGAGCACAGACTAGAGTAAAGAGGAACTTAATTTGCTCCAGTGTTGACTGTGGTCAAGAAAAGAAGGGACTACAAGTTGCAGGTGGAGTCACATGGAGTCTTTGGAGTAGCAGCGATACTCATGGGATAAGCTCAAGTCCAATGTACATGGAAGTTGACGCATGGACAAATTCAGGGTGGTGGAGAATATTCGCCAAGGTGGAGTTTGTTGGAGTTGTGTGGAATATAGTGTACAAGGTAGATTACAGTTGGACTTGTAGTTGTATCGTGTTTACATAGGATGTGGAGTCGTGTCCTAGTAGGACACTTGTATCCTAGGCCTTTCTTATATAGCGGGGGTAGACACACGATGTAATCTATGCCGACATAATAGCACCGGAACGCAGGGGAAGCCGGCGGCTTGTGCCGGTGTCCAGGGCGACCGGGTGTGCGGTATTGTGACGGTGTCACGGGGAGGAGCGCCCGTAGTCAAGCCCCGGGGATGTAGCCATATCGATGAACCTCGTTAACAAATCTCGGTGTCGTGCTTGTGTGATTGTCTGATCCTCGGATGATCGACGGAGTGCCTCGAATTTATTCTAACACAGGAGTCTAGCAGTAAGGCCCCGTTAGGAAGTGCTCCAGCTTCCCGACGGGGCCAACTTCTCGACGGTGCAGCGCAAGCCAGCTTCCCAGTCAAGCCAGCAGCGTTCGGCAGGCATAGGAGAGGAGTTGCGCTAGTCGCTGTGGTCGGGCCTACCAGGAAGGGCTGCGAACAAAGAGGAATACGGTTCAGCAGGCACTTCGCGGTGGCAGCGGCATGTAATTTCAACGAACTCCTACTTCTGTATTTTGCGAAGCTGGACTTCCCTCGCTCCACGGATTTGCGCGTCGCGAGGCCTCCGCTTCTGAAGCTGGCTCCATGGAGCCGACGCGTTCGGCCAGCTCCTCGCCCGCTTCCAGAGAAGCGCGGAGCCGGATCACTTCCGAACGGGGCCTAAGGGGAGATGTTCGGGGTGGCTGGATCGATAACCACACATGTGTATAGCTGATGGCAATCATTGGTAGCAGGAAGAAGAGGACCTTGTACACAAACATGGGGTTGGATGAGGAGAGGTGGGAATTTAGTGTGGTGCATGTATTTGGATGGGTATGAGGATCAGGCAGCGCGCCAAGAAGGGCATGTTGCAGAGAAGCCAAGAATGTCTCGGAAGGGTCCCAGCTGAGCAACAATGGAGTGAAGCAAGCCATCTGGGAGGCCAGTCCAACCTCGGTTCCGAAAAAGGAATGGCGTCCGAGGAAAGAGACGGCAGACAATTTGTTGGGCCTCTGCATGATGTGCTGCTAATGACAAACTCGGCATGCAATGAAAACAAATACTGTAAGCTACTAAGCTGACTAGGAAATACTCGTACGAGGCAAATAGCATATTAATCGGAACTATGGCATGTTAAGCTAATTCCGATGCGGTCGTCGGCTGTCAGGGACGTCCTCTTGTCCAGCGGTGTCGTTGCTGCCTCACCGGGAATAGGAAGGATCTGCTTTCTCGGGCGTTTCCTCTTTGAGGTGTGAGCACCGAGCACCAGTCCACTAATGAAGCTGAAGCACACTGATGGAGCAAAGTGCACTCTGGAAAATGACACTTCGGGATTCAGATAACCAACAGCCTGGATTCGTCCCAGCACGAACATGATAGATCAATGATGGATAGGCATCTAAGTGGTTACCGTCTTACCGTCCAACTTTATTACAACCTTTAATGATCTCCCCAGTAACAGCTAATTAACCAGCAGCTCGGATTCATCCCAGCATGATTTTTTTCCGTAAAAAAAGAACTAGCCTTGCCAATCCACGCGGAGGTTCGATTGTAGAGTCGTGGGCGCATGAAAAACGGGATCTTGGATTAGAATTCAGTGAAAGCTCTAAGCCATAAGATGAAACAAGAACCAACGACACCGCATTGGTCTGATGATTTTCCTGTGTCAAACTTCCAGATACAAAGTGTTTCCCTTAAGTAAAACGGTTGTAGATCTATGTAGATGTAGCATTACTGAAGACCGAGCTATCCAAATCAAACTCACGCAGCCACTCTTGTCCCGTGATTATATTTGCTGAACTCCATTGCAGAAGGGAAAAATAATCTCAAATCAAACTCTCGACCCATCCTTGCCATCTCCTCTTCACTATGGCTCACACGAGAACTACTATGGGTACGATGGCGATATTGCGGCCCCGGTTTCATGCGCCTTGAGACGTAGCCACTGCCACTGCGAATGGTGCTGCCGGAGACAAAGTCTCAGTTCTAGCCGTAGCCAGAGAAGAAGAGAGAAGAGTGTGTCTCGGTTCCGTATGGGTAATGCGCGATGCGGAAGATTCGCAAGTACCATAAGGACACCGGGCTACTCCTCAACGCGGCACCCTTTCGTCGGGTGGTGGGTTGATAACTTCTCGCTTAATCTTTTCCCATGTATGTCGGTTTTCTATGTCTGTCTCGGTCATACAACTACAACCTGGTTAATATTAGGTCTCAATCTGCATTAGAGGTAGGCATGTCTGGATTTGATCTGAATAGCTAGCTAGGCAAGCCCAGACAATCTCCACTGAATCATCAGTTTGTTTTCCTAAAAGCCAAGCCTAGCCAAGTCCATTGGCAATATTTATGTCAGTATAATTGAGATATAGATTCACAAATTAAGAGATCTTCTTCCATCCTTTACTTCATCTAAGATGACATTTCTTTTAGTCATGTGTCTGTTCACAATAACATCAACTTTTGACTCTTGGGAACTATCCCGTTAATGTCGTCCCGTACCTGCCGCAGGGCATGACCATCGAGCTTGGGCCTGAAGATCGCCTGGTCAGAGATGAGATGGTGGTCAATCCGGTGCCGCCACTTCGACATGATTTCTTGGCCATTGCAGAGGTGAATCGCTTCGTCCCTTTTCATCAGAAGGCTCTGCTTCGTCACGCCATCGAAGGTTTGCTCCACGAGTCCAATTTCTTCCCCACTGAAGTAGACGACTATCCGCTTGGGATTGGCTTATTTGGTTTCGTGGATTCTGTGGTTAGAGATACTGTGGTGGGTACTACTTTTGAGCTCGATGAGGATGATTATAACCAGGGCACTGTTGTTTCTTTTGTTCCTCACGATGCTGCTATCAATATGCGCAAAACTAGCTTCGGGCCTCAAGTCCGGCTGCTTTACATTGGTTTTCCCCATGATTATCAAACCTCTCACTATATTCATAAGTCTGTGGACAAATTTGGGGAACTTATCACTTGGAATAATCCTAGAGGGGACAGGAAGTTTGTTTTGATCAAGGCCAGAGTTCTTAGTTTGTGTCGGGTGCCCAAGAGCTTCGTTATGCATCAGCTGGGTGGGGAGCGACGCTGCTGGAGTGTTTGCGTCACAATTTTGCGTAGCAGTGATTGGAATGCCCATATCCCGGATGTGCCGCCGGCAGATATTGATCCACCTCCTGCTGATGGGATTCCCCACCCCCTGTTCGGTGATGCTCTCACTGCGGAGCAGATGTACCAAGCCCAGCTGCATAATTGGCTTGCTCAGAACGCCGCACCAAACTCACCTGATGCTGCTCCACACCACAATGCTCCTCAAGGTCATGATGTGCACTTCCAAGCGGGTTGGGGTGCATGGCCACCTTCGCCGCCGCCTGCCCTATATAACTTTCAGGCTTGGCTGTCTGCAGAGGGTCTGCAAGTTCAGGATGGGATTTTACCTGCAAATAATCTTCAGGATAGCCCAGGTACAGCTTGGAATGACTCCTTTTCTGCATATGACAGTTCAGACTCCAGTGCCACCCTCTCAAATAGTTATATCATGGTTCCCAGCAATATTTTCAATAATCTTGTTATGGGGGAAAGCTCTGCTACTTCTGGAAGTATTGTTGCCCCTAGTCCGGCCCCTCAGCAAAATGTCTTGGACATTCAGATCTCCCTTTCTGCTGCTGGTTTACAACTTCCTATGACTGCTCAGGGTAATATTGTCAGCTCGATGATGATTAATGCAGGTTTTCCCATTGTCAGGCTTAACACCTTCCTCAGGTCTGCAGTCATGCCTATCATTGCTGCATATGGCCCCTGGAGCTCTGGTTTTGGTCTTAGAGATGCAAGAGTGGAGTTTAGAGTTGCAATTACTGAAGAGGAGGGAACGATAACTGTTACTGAAGCCACCAAGACTGTAACCTTGCATAACTCCACTAATGCTATTGTTGAGCAAATGCCCATGGATGTTGTTCTCTCTCTGTCTGAACTGAATGATGTGGATTCATTGGTTGCTCATAGTGTTTCTACACCTCTACTGGATTTCGCTCCACCCTCAATGAGCTCCACTACTCTCAATCCTTTGTTGGAGAGCGCGGTCCCCCCTGAGATTTCCTTGACGCAACTGACTGACCCCAATGATCTTGCTGCTTCAGATGACCTGCCTGCGCAACTGCATGTTGTGGCTGATCTTGCTGCTTCTGATGATCTGCCTGCCCAAGTGCCTGTTGTGATTAGTCGTCATGGGAAGGCTCCTGCTCCTGAATCCTCCATTAATCTGCATCGGAGCAGTCGCAAGAACAAGTATGATGGCTTCAAAGTGCCGTCACTCTCAGAGACAAAGAGCAGAGCTTCTAAGGTGAAACCACGGGCCGTTCCTTCTGCTGCAACTTCCATCACCATAACTGAACTTCCTGATGAAGCAGAACTGCTACCTCCCACCCCTATCCCAGTCATTCAGCATATTGGCAATGTTATGTGTGGAATCCCAGCCGCTGAACTCTCGGAGGAGGAGCTCCTGGCTAGCAAGGACGTAGGACCATCTTCTGATGCTACCTGATTTCCTTAATTATATTTCTTATGCCTCTTTTGGTTAGTTGGAACGTTCTCTGTTGGAATGTACGCGGGCTAAACTCTGAAGCCAAACAATTAGCACTTTCTAATGTTATCAACTCTAGTGGTTGCGCGGTTATTTGCTCGCAGGAAACGAAATAAACATCCTTTGAAAATGCTTTCATTAAATCTTGTTGCCCACGAAGATTTAATAAATTTGATTTTATCCCCTCCCGAGGAGCTTCAGGGGGAATTGCCACCATTTGGAACAGTGCTGTTTTCTCGGCTACTACTGTGGCCTCTGAAGACTTTGCACTGGTTACTCGCTTTCAATCTACCCAGTCGGCTCAATCTTGGACCTTAGTTAATGTGTATGGGCCTTGTCAAAGTGACCCCAGAAACAATTTCATTGCCTGGCTATTTTCACTTGATATACCTACTAATGAAGATTGGCTCTTATGTGGAGATTTTAATTTCATTAGAGGTCCTGACAATCGTAACAAACTAGGTTGCCATTTTGGTGACATGATAACTTTTAATGATTTCATCAGATCATAGGCCTTAATTGCACTGCCCATCAAGGGCAGAACTTACACGTGGAGCAACATGCAAACTGATCCCCTCCTCGAGCAAATCAATTGGTTCTTCACTAGTAATCACTGGACCACCTCATACCCAAACACTCTTGTTAAACCTCTTGACAGACCTGTCTCAGATCACATTCCTTGTGTCATCAATATTGAAACAAAAATCCCACACTCCAAGATGTTTAGATTTGAATCATATTGGGTCCATCACCCGAGGTTTCTAGATACTGTCAAAAGGGCCTGGGCCATACCTGCTCACTCTCCGAACATGGCGTCAAATCTCTGCAAAAAGCTGAAGCACCTTCGGCATGAACTCAAAAGTTGGAGTAAGAGCATTTCCAATTTATCAATTGCTATTGAGAACACTAATAGGGCTTTACTAGAAATTGATGGCTTGGAAAACAGGAGACCTCTCACGACACTGGAAGCAAATTTCAGAACAATTCTCAAGAAGCATTTATTGAGACTCCTCTCCTACCAGCGGCAATACTAGAAGAAACGTTGCACAATTTGTTGGGTGAAATTCGGCGATGAAAACTCCAAAAAAATTCAAGCAATGGCGTCAGAATGATATCGCAGAAATAACATAGCCTCCCTCACGACAGACTCTGGCTTTTGTGCGGAGGATCATGCAAGCAAAGAAGCCATTATGTTTCAGACGTTCAAAGATCGACTTGGCACAAAAACCAAGCATGCAATGAAATTTGACTTGCCCAGACTCATCAAAAAGATTGATGGCCTTGATGAACTCACACTACCATTCACCATGACTGAAATTGACCAGGTGATCAAAATGATGCCGGCTGACCGTGCTCCGGGCCCTGATGGATTTACAGGCATATTTCTGAAAACTTGCTGGGATGTGATCAAGGAAGACTTTTACAAGCTTTGCAATCAGTTCTTTGAGGGCAACCTCAACTTAGAGAGCATTAATGAAGGGCTAATCACTCTCATTCCAAAAGTTAGTGCGCCATCAACAGTTAATGAGTACGGGCCTATTACGTTACTCAACTGCTGTCTTAAGGTAATAACTAAACTCCTGGCCAACCGTCTGCAAAGAATCGTGCTCAAAATCGTGCACCGCAACCAATATGGTTTCCTTAAAGGGCGCACGATCCAAGACTGCCTGGCTTGGGCCTTCGAGTACATCTACCAATGTCAATCTTCCAAGAAAGAGATTGTTCTGCTCAAACTAGACTTTGCTAAAGCTTTTGACACCATTGATCATGATGCCATGATTGAGATCATGCGAAACATGGGCTTTAATGACAAATGGCTCGGTCGTATTAAGTGCATCTTTGCCTCGGGGAAATCAGCTGTCCTCCTTAATGGCGTACCGGGAAGACAATATCATTGCAAATGTGGTGTTCGCCTAGGTGACCCTTTGTCCCCCCCTCATCTTTGTCCTAGCCGCGGATTTGCTACAAGCTGCTATTAATGATGCTTTTGCCAGAGACCTCATCAAGTTACCTTTTCCATGCGCTATACCCGGTAATTCAATGTGCGGACGACACGATTCTTGCAATGCCAGCGTGTCCAATCCAGGCTACAATCATCAAAAATATTATGTCTGACTATGCCACCTCCATTGGCCTCAAAATTAATTTCCACAAATCCACACTTGTCCCGATCAACTGCGATGAAGCACTGTACACCAACTTGGCAAATATTTTTGGATGTGTTGTGGGAAAGATGCCATTTACTTATCTTGGCCTCCCCATGGGGACTACTAAACCTTCCATACATGATCTTATGCCTATAGTCTATCGACTAGAAAGAAGGCTCTCGGCAACACTTAATATGATATCCTATGGTGGCAAGTCATCTCTGCTCAACTAGGTCATTACATCGCTCATAATCTTTGCTATGTGTTCAATCAAGCTCCCAGCAGGAATTATTGAACTCCTAGACAAGATACGCCGAAAATTTTTGTGGACAAAGAAAACAGATCAAGGCGACAAATGCACATCCCTGGCCGTCTGGGACATGGTCTGCAAACCAAAGAAATGTGGTGGCCTGGGGGTCTTAAACCTGAAAATCCAGAACGAGGTCGTACTTCTCAAGTTTCTTCATAAGTTCTACAACCATTGGGACCTGCCCTGGGTTGAGTTGATTTGGAACTCTTATTACACTTCCAAGATACCTCACGCAGCTGATCCTTGTGGCTCCTTCTGGTGGCGAGATGTCTCAAAGCTCATGCCCACTTACAGAGGCATCACACTGGTTAATGTGAGTAATGGAGCAACCACTCTCTTCTGGAAAGATATGTGGCCGGGTGAAATCCTGGTCGAAACTCACCCCCGCGCTTTCTCGTTTGCCAAAGATGAGGACATCTCTGTTCGCGGGTTTCTAGGGACCACCAGCTTACAGGAAACGTTTCACCTTCCATTATCTGCACAAGCCCATGCTGAGACCAGAGATCTACAGAGCATGACCTCGGGCGTTCAGCTGGAAGATCAGTCAACACATGACGATTGGACATACATCTGGGGATCCACTCACTACGCGGCCAACAAATTCTATGACTTTTTCTTTAGAGACATCCAAGCTCACCCTGCCTACGCGTGGCTGTGGAAATCCAAAACCACTATGAAGATCAAAGTTTTCGGATGGCACCTACTCTCCGACAGGCTAAACACCAGAAATATGCTAAAACGAAGACATTTCAACTTTGGCAACAACTTTGGCGGCCTGCTTTGCCCAACATGCACTAATGAAGCGGTGGAGCACCTGCTCTTTCAATGCCCTTTTAGCTTACATTGTTGGGCCAAACTTGGAATGCAAGGATCTTCTCAAGGGAATAGGCTGGATTGCGTGGAGTCAGCTAAAACTTCATGGAATAGGCCATTATTCATCGAAATCCTTCTACAATCTGCTTGGAGTATTTGGAAAGAATGGAACAACAAGCACTTCCGAGACATCACTCCATCCACAAGCTTTGGCTCTCTACACTACAAGAAATATGTCAACTTATGACCTTCTGTCAGTGACCCTCGAAGAATTGGTCATAAATTTATGACCATTTCAGACAAATTGGTCAAAAGCTGTTCGGGGGGCTCCAAACCCTAAACCATTGCGACCATTTTGGTCAGAAAGGTCGTAATTTTCTCACACGAAAAGGTCATAAAGCAAATAGCGCTAGTCTGCTGCCTTATTTCTAGTTGTTAACGACCAATATAGATGGTCATAGCCTTGTAAATTATGGTGGGTTGCTATGACTAGGCGCCACCTCATCAGTTTTGCCTATGTGTCATGTCCATGTGGCAGTTTTTGCCCTAGGTTGTGAAGCAACCTATATTTCTGTCATTCCCAAAATTCCCAAAAAAATCTCATAAATTCTTTGGGTCATATCTTCGTCAAATATGTAAAAACCTTCCTTGCCTAGTTCAAAACTAATTCAAAAATATTCATTTTCCTATTCTGTTCAGAGCAGCACTTTGTGAAGGAAGTACCACTTTGGCATGTCCAAATGGTGTCCATTTTCTACAGTGCTTTCCTATGCCCAAATAACCATCCTCCACCAAATGCCAGCTCAATCCATTCATTATTTTGAGCCGAGCTTCAACATTCGTATTTATGTCCAGTGTGGTGGTTTGCAAAGCAAGTACCACCTAGGCTCCTCCTTTTGAGCTGAAAATTTGTGAAGACGGTCTTCTTAGTAACTGATCATCCTCAGCCAAAACTCACGCCCATTAGCGATGTACATTTCCCGTACCGCTAATCAAACACTTGGCTGCTAATTCATGTTTGAGCATCGATCGGTCTCCTCCTGAGAATCTTATGTTGTAATTTTCTTCCTAGCACCAACCTGGGGAGTGCCCAACCCACTAGACATACCTAGGCCGCCCAGAACACATGGCAACGCCACGGTCACGCGGTGACCACGCGGCGGGCATGTGAGTTTACGCGCTCTAGAGTTGGAGCCCTCGGCCACCCCCCAAACCTCGACGTATCGCCACCAAACCATGTATTTATGATTAAATAGGTCCTTATGTAACTAGAAATGATTTTTGGAAAAAATAAATAGCAAACTATGAGGCAGCTGCAGTTCAAATTTGACCCGCTTCCAACTGAATCGGCAGAAATTTGTCTTTTTCACGAGAGGCGGATCAAAAAAATTTACACCAGACCATTTTGTCAATTTTGCATTAAATATGCCCTAGTATTTTATAAAAATGATTTGGTCCAATTTTGCAACAATTATTTGGTAGTTCCTTCACAAAAAAACCTCCTTTCGGGCACTCGAAAAATGGAAAATGGTTTTTCCGTCCAACGAAAATGAAAACTTCCTTAGGCAACATTGTTTGCCATTCCAATATGCACCCTTGTGCACAATATGAGATAATTTGAACAAACTATGCCATGAATGTGGCCATAAGATTGATCATTTGGCTTGAAAGCCATGAATCTTCACGCATGATAGCTCATTTCTGAGAACCCTTTTTGAAAATAATTACCGTATTACAAGTTTGTTATTTTTCTTGGGAACTTGGCCACATATAATGACAAAATGTGAAGGTTTCCCAATTTTTTGATTTTTTTTGAATTTTTTATGCCCGTTTCAAAATGCGGTCAAAACGACGGGCTTGACCATTCCTAGCTAGTTGTTGAATCTTGGAATTTTTTTGGTGTTTCTCTGATTAAATAGATACTTATGTACCTAGAAATGATTTTTGGAAAAAATAAATAGCAAACTATGAGGCAGCTGCAGTTCAAATTTGACCCGTTTCCAACTAAATCGGCGACAATTTGTCTTTTTCACCGGAGGTGGATCAAAACTTTTTTCACCCAACCATTTTGTCAATTGTGCATTATATATGGCCTAGTATTTTATAAAATTGATTTGGTCCATTTTTGCAATAATTATTTGGTAGTTCCTTCACAAAAAAAACCTCCTTTTGGGCACTCGGAATATGAAAAATGAATTTTTCGTGCAAAGAAAATGAAAACTTCCTTAGGCAACATTGTTTGGAATTCCAAGATGTACCCTTGTGCACAATATGAGATCATTTGAACAAACTATGCCATGAATGTGGTCATAAGATTGATCATTTGGCTTGAAAGCCATTGATCTCCACACGTGATAGCTCGTTTCTGAGAACACTTTTTAAAAATAATTGCTATATTACAAGTTTGTTATTTTTCCTGGGAACTTGGCCACATATAATGACACAATGCAAAGGTTTCCTAATTTTTTGAATTTTTTTGAATTTTTTATGCCCGTTTCAAAATGCGGTCAAAACGGCGGGAACGACCGTTCCTAGCTAGTGGTTGAATCTTGGAATTTTTTTGGCGTTTCTCTGATTAAATAGGTACTTATGTACCTAGAAATGATTTTTGGAAAAAATAAATAACAAACTATGATGCACCTACAGTTCAAATTTGACCCGCTCCCAACTGAATCGGCGGGAATTTGTCTTTTTCACCAGAGGTGGATCAAAACTTTTGACACATTTTAGAAAAATGATTTGGTCCAATTTTGCAACAATTATTTGGGAGGTCCTTCACAAAAAAACCTCCTTTCAGGCACTCGAAAAATGGAAAATGGTTTTTTCGTCCAAAGAAAATGAAAACTTCCTTAGGCAACATTGTTTGCCATTCCAATATGCACTATTGTGCACAGTATGAGATCATTTGAACAAACTATGCCATGAATGTGGCCATAAGATTGATCATTTGGCTTGAAAGCCATTGATCTCCACACGTGATAGCTCGTTTCTGAGAACACTTTTTTAAAATAATTGTCGTATGACAAGTTTGTTATTTTTCCTGGGAACTTGGCCACATATAATGACACAATGCGAAGGTTTCCCAATTTTTTGAATTTTTTTGAATTTTTTATGCCCGTTTCAAAATGCGGTCAAAACGGCGGGAATGACCGTTCCTAGCTAGTGGTTGAATCTTGGAATTTTTTTGGCATTTCTCTGATTAAATAGGTACTTATGTACCTAGAAATGATTTTTGGAGAAAATAAATAGCAAACTATGAGGCACCTATAGTTCAAATTTGACCCGCTTCCAGTTGAATTGGCGGGAATTTGTCTTTTTCACCAGAGGTGGATCAAAACTTTTGACACCCAACCATTTTGTCAATTGTACATTAAATATGGCCTAGTATTTTAGAAAAATGATTTGGTCCGATTTTGCAACAATTATTTGGGAGGTCCTTCACAAAATACCTCCTTTTGGGCACTCGAAAAATGAAAAATGTTTATTTTTGCAAAAAAAACTCATTTCTCACTACACCTTTTTGAAGATATTTATCTTTTTTCATGTTTGTTATTTTTTCTGAAAACTCGTTCACATTTTGGTGACACAATGAGAAGGTTTTCTATTTTCTTTTTGAATTTCTCAGGTCATAAAATAGCTGCCATGATTTTAACATATTATTTTTAAACAACTATGACCAATTTAGATGGTCATAGCATCATACTGCATTCTGATTGGTCTGTAGACCCTTCACGCGGATCGTGCATCATACGCCGTCGGATGCTCGTGGATCCAACGGCTGTCCACACCAACCCCGAAACCCTAGCTGGTCATTTTCCATCC